>NC_048599.1:129095888-129311364 GCF_003668045.3 Cricetulus griseus
CATCCTCCTTGAAGATCCTAGTTCTAGGAAGGCCTCCCTCTGGGCTTCCATGGGGAACCTCTACCAGTTGTATTAGTGCACTGACCCAGGGGCTGGCTTCACAAGATGGCAGTATGATCCTGGAAGGGAAAGACTGAGAATAGGCTCACTCCAGAGCCAGTAAAAAGTCTGAAACTAAGGAAGAACCATCAGAACAGGAGCATCATCTAAAGATGCTGGCAGTGACAGCTAGTTCCCCTAAATCCAAGTAGGACAATTTGATGACAAGATAGAAAACAGCTCAGAAAGTGAGTGACTTGTAAATGTGGAGGGGCCTCCCAAACAAACCAGAAACTCAGAATGTAGTCTTCCTGAAGATGTTTGAAAACTATTTACAGTGGTGATATCAGGGCAGTCTGACCCACAGGGCAGAACTTCATTTCTCACAGAATCAGTAGCTGTGCGGAGCAGCAACAATCTCTGCTGGTACCCAGATTAAGCTGTAAAGGTAGTGAGTACACCACAGCCTAAGTGACTTAAAGGGAAACACAAATAAATAAACCCTTTCCAAATATGAGATTTGAGCACAGCCTTTAAGCAACTTTAGCCATGACTCAGACCAAAAACAAAAACCCTGCAAAGGAGGAAGAACCTGAAATAATCCTGGATGCATTTTCTCCAACTACTCTAGAGATTTTGATTACCTCAGTTTCCTGACAAGGCTTTGCTGATGTCAGTAACTTACAGTAACCATCACAAGATAAGAGGCTTGTGTAGGACAGAGGTAAATTTGTGTCTGACATGACTAATATATCCTGCTATGAAGGACAGTGGGAGGCCTAAGAAAGGGTAGCTGTTCTATTGGTGGTTTTGTTTTGTTTTTAATAAAAATGAAGGCCATATGCATATATCCCAGAGCTGGCGAGTGTGCTGCCCTGATGTCCTTTCCCAGGAAATGAAACTACTTCCTGCAAACATCCCCAGTGGCTTTTTATAAGGACTCCTCCGCAGATGCTCGGACGTTTCAGAAAGGAGATGCATCAGAAGACACACTGTGTTTGCTTCTGAAATGACTGGGGTTTTTTTTTTTTTTCTTTGTTTTTTGATACTGGGGATCCAACCCAAAGCCTTACATGTGCTAAGTATACAGTTACTACTAACACACCCAACTTTGTATACAAAACATTTAGTAACTACAGAAGTAGCAGATACTATTCTGCTTTAGGCAGAGGGCAATTATTAAATGAAACTCAGATATACAAATTGGAAGGTCAGAGATAGACATAATAACCCTTTTGCCAATGGGACTCCTCAGTAAAATGACATATAAGTAAACTGAATTTCTTAAGCTACAGGCACAGTTTCAATTTTTTTTTTTCATGTGACAGCACTTGGCAAATGTTATCAACCTACTTTGTCCCAGAACATGAAGCCTACAGATCACATAGGCCTTGGGCTTGCTTGGTTGTAAACTTCACTATGACTCAGGGTCAACACTGTTCAACTTCCCCTGTACAGGTTGAGTATGTAGCTCCACAGGCTTTCCCTAGACGTCTTTTCTGATTTCTTTATAAAACTGCTGTTGAAGTTTGATGCTCTCAGAATGTGTTTTTTGGTCCCTTCAAGCTAATTACAGCAAAAACAGAACTTTAAACTGAGAGTACATATATATATATATATAATATATATATATATATATATATATATATGTTTGAGAAGTGTTCTTGGACTGTCCCCTAAAGATTCTGCGATACCTTTCAGATCCTAGGAAGACCATCTTCTGTACTTTACACAAGAAGCTCCTTATTCTGGGGTGAGGACTTTGACTTTCCTTCTTTTTTATAAAGATTTATTTATTATGAATACAACATTCTTCCTCCATGTATGCCTGCACTGCAAGCCAGAAGAGGGCATCAGATCTCATTATAGATGGTTGTGAGCCATGATGTGGTGGCTGGAAATTAAACTCAGGTCCTCTGGAAGAGCAGTCAGGGCTCAGATCTCCAGCCCCTAGGACTTTGACTTTCTTGTGAAAAGGATCAGGTCTGAGTCTCATCCTTGTTCCTCCCTATCTGTGGAACCTTGGCCGAATTACATCCTTACACTTCAGTTGACTCTGTTTAAAACACAAACAATATCAAAATTATATAACAGCGTGGTTGTGAGAATCAAAGGAGACAGTGTCCATGTGAATGGTCAGTACATTGGCTCCAGAAATGGAGGAAATTTATCCACAGTCATTTAGCCTGTTACCCTCCCATCCATTTCTTTTAATTGTCCTTTCTTTCTGATCGCTTAAGCTTATGGGAAATTTCCCTTTGACAGGTCCTTCGTATAGATGGTACTTAGACATTTCCAGCATGTAATTTGGGATGGGGTGGGGTGGGGCATCAGGACAGTCTCAAGATTCATCCTCAAAGGAACTATTTGTTTCCTGGTGAGTGTTAACCTTGGATTGCTCATAGACAGAAATGCCTGGTGATTGTCTGCACAAAGAGAAGCTCCAGAGCCTAGGAAACAGGGGGTTGTTTTGCCCAGATTCCAGATAGTCATGCTTCCACTACTCTAAATAGGTGATGGGTTGGTAAAGAATTAGTACATGGATGTAGTTGGCCAGGAGTTTATCTCACCGTTTCAATCTTCAAGTTAACCTGTTTTACAAATTTTAAGAAAGGGGTTTTTAATCACAGGCCAATTTGTCCAGTCCCATCAGTTGGTCCATGTGGGGAAGCTCTTGCACTTCAAAGGAACAAGTTGCTGGATATTAGAGTTGATGGTATCAACAGCAGAAAAGGGTTTTAGGTTACAACAATTGCTTTCTGTTAGTTAACTGTATTTGTTATTACAGTGTGTGTGTGTGTGTGTGTGTGTGTGTGTGTGTGTGTGTGTACACCTTGTGAAGGTCAGAGGATAACTTAAAGGAATTGGTTCTTTCCTTGCACCCCATGACTCTTAGTTGTGCTTTCTGTTGATGTAATAAAACATCATGAGCAAAAGCAACTTGGAAAAGAATGAATGGGTTTATTTCAGCTTACACTTCCAAGTAACAGTCCACCACTAAGGAAAGTAAAGGCAGGCTCTCAAGGCAGGAACCTGGAGGCAGGAACTGAGGCAGGGGCCGTGGAAGAACATTGCTTATAGGCTTGCTCTTTGTAGCTTGCTTACCTTGCTTTCATATACACAGGACTGCCTGACCCAGGGTAATACCACTAACAATGGGCTGGGCCTTTCACATCAATCATTAATCCAGAAAATCCCCTACAGGTTTGCCTACAGTCCAATCTTATACAAGCATTTTCTTCATAGTGGTTCCCTCTTCTCAACTATGTCTAGGTCTGTGTCACATTGACAAAACCCAACTAACACAGGGTCAGAGGGATCACCAGCCTTGGTAGCACAAAAGCTAGTACCTCTGCCCACTGACCCATCTCCCTGGACCATATTTATTTTTAATTCTAATTAATATTTTTATTCTAATGAATCTGTTTGGTACTTTTTGTTTGTCAAATATTTTATTCATGTTATTCAGCCATGTCTTTTCCTCTCTTTCTTGTTATTTCTTTTAAATTCTAGGAATCCTGGGTCTCTATAAAACCCACACTATGATAATCCATGTAAACAAGAATTGCATGCCTTTAATCCCAGTGCTTGGGAGTCAGAGATAGGTTGATTTCTATGTTCAAGGCCAGCCTGATCTACCGAGTGAGTTCCAGGACAGCTAGGGCTACAAAGAGAAACCCTGTCTCAAAAACCAAACCAAACAACAAACAAAATAAGCACATGTGATTGATAAGTAGATAGAGGATAATACTACGGATAGTAGGTAGATAATACTATATATAACTTTCGTACTAATGAAAATGAAATATTGCTCTAATAATTCAGACCAATCTTTCAGTTACTTTCCATCCTTCCAACAAGGTGGCATGCCTTGATACATGCCAACCTCTGGAAACAGGCTATGTCTCCAGACAAACTGTTAAAAGACCATTTGTAAACACACACTTACTGATTTCTAGTAAACGCCAGTCATAATGCTTATCAACTTAGCTTGGTGGAGGGGAGGGCTAATATGTGAATGTTCATATGAAAACCAATTACTAAAAAGGAGCTGAGAACATGGAATTCTGTGATGTTCTGTGAGACCTCTACTTAGGAGTCATGGTGCAGCTTTAAGAGTAGAGGGGCCATTTGAACACGGTGCAGAAGAATCAAAAGAAGTGTGTCAAGTTGCAGAGAGAGAAATGCTTACAGGCATAGTAATGTGACAGAATACTGCATGATGACAGAAGCTCATGGCTTCCCTAAGCTTTTAGTGATTAACTCCTCCAGATGTCTACATTTAAACCAAACAATGAATATGAGGTCACATAATGGCACATCACCTATATCTTCTTTCCTTGGTATTAATAAGCTATTTCACAAGATGGCTAATTAACAATTCCTATTAAATAGTAATATTTTGTGGGAAGGACCATGTTTCTCATGAACATACTCTTTGGGTTATCAGGGAAAGAAGGGAGAAACACTATAAGTGATGTAGGTAAACATGGTTGGAATGTAGACATAGACACAGCCACAAACAAATGCCGGATTCATAGACTATCTCTACTTTCAACTTTGACCTCTAACCTAAAACAACACCTTCTAGTGGCTTCCAGATGTGTAAGCTGGATGATTAGCAAACAGCTGAGACTGAACCTAATTTCCCAGAAGCCATGTGGCTATGAATGGCTCATAAGGACATGCTAACTGCAAACAACATGGGAGAATTTCAAGGATTCAGTCATTTCAGTGAAGCTCTTGTTTCAGCTTCTCTTCCTGAAAATGGTATTTCAAAGCTAGCCTTTCTAACAGAAAATAGAATCACTTGACAAAAGGAGCCACAGCTCTGTATCTAAGCTGGCAGCATATTTGCGTGGTGTGGAGTGATACGTGTGTTACCGCCCTTTCCTGCTTAAACTGTGTTTCATTATCATACCCCTATTTCCGCTTCTAATTCTAGCAGAACTATTTCCAATAAACAGGTCACCTCTCTTGAAGTTTCAAGGATAAGAATTCTTCTAAAAGCCTGATCCCAACTTTACTAGCAGTGCTTTCCCTCATTCTTAATTACAGTCCCCCAGGAATACATTTAACAGGTCTATTATCAGAAATATGGAGAAAAGAAACAAACCTACCAACAATTCCAATAGCCTCATGTGCTATCTGTGGTTTACAAAAAACAACTGGTTGGATTAGGGAATATCTATTGTGTACTTAAGTGTTATAAACCTATAATGCTGATCATTATAATGGTATGCAACTACAGAATGAAAAGAAATCCTCTCAATCAAATTTAACTTTAAAATTATAATTTACTTCATTAAAAATGCCTATAATTAATTTCAAGAACAGATGTTTTCATGCTACTTGTGTTTGTTCAAGCTTAATCTTTCTGGAGTTACTGTTGGAACCCATCAAGGCTCGGTAGCTTTGGCAATGATTCAGAATGCTGAATCATGGGATGTGAACACTAAGGATGTCTAGATAATGAACACCAGTGGAAGTGGTATTAAACAGGAAACCATATCCTGATGCTTCTCACAAGGTCCAGCATCATGGCAAAGCACCATATCTCCTTCCTAACTCTGCCAACGGCATGTTCACCTTCTCTTTTGTCTTCCATTTCTTTGATATGGTTCAATATTAATCAACTACATTTTCAGGGTTGCTTTGCAGCTGAAAATTCCAGTGAATGAAGTAGGGTCACTGTTGAAAAACTTTTGAGAAAACCAGGTTTTGTCTGAGCAATCTACTAATATTGCTGGGATGCTATAATATCTGCCATTCGATTGTGTTCTCAATTTTAAAAAGTGACTGACCAGGAACCTATACCCTAAGAGTACCATTACATTGTAAGATTCAGTTAAATAAACAGCTTAAATGATTCAACTAAAAACAGCTTAAATGATTTTTAAAAATAAAAGTCTGCAGTTTTAAAAATTAGTTTTTTCTATTCTTCAGATGAAGATGTAAAAACTATGTGCTATCTTAGAATTGGGTAAGATACACGGTGTTATTACAAGTGTCAGAAAGTCAATGTTTTGAGGAAAAGTGAATCAATGTATTGAAATTCTTTTCACTGAGAAAATGAATGATTTTAACACTCATAAAAATAAAGTCACTCCAAACATGATATGTACTCACTCATATGTGGATTTTAGACATAGAGTAAAGGATTACCAGCCTATAATCCACACTGCCAGAGAAGCTGTAGTAAATAAGGAGGACCCTAAGAGAGACATACATGGTCCCCTGGAGATGAGGAAAGGGTCAAGAATCCCTGAGCAAATTGAGAGGACGGGAAGAAGGGGGAGGGAGCTAGGAGAATGAGAAGGGAAGAAGAGGAAGGATGCAGAGGTCATGAGGGAGCAGAAAGGTTGAGTCAGGGGAAGAATAGACGAAAGGATATGTGAAAGGATATGTTTTAGTTTGGGGGGGTGGTAGGGGAGGACGGGAGAGAGAAGGGAACTGGGATTGTCATGTAAAACAATCTTGTTTCTAATTCAAATAAAAAATCTGGAAAAAAATAAAGCCACTCTGTTATGATTTCATCTGGTTAAACTTACCAGAAGTCTAAATTAAAGGAAATAACAATCAAACTCACCAAGTAGTTTTGACTCATCTTGCTTCATGTCCTGAATTTGAGACTAAGTTCTATTCTATTTAAACCACATGGACAGGTAAAGGGGTAAGGTATTTTCAAGTAGAAATTGAGCTGCTGTATGGAGAATGAACTTCCACAGGAGCAATCACCAGTTTGTCTGATGATACTTAGAGTATAAAGACTTCCCAGGTTAGCTCATTCCAAGTATTAAACACCACAATATTATACTTGCAAAATGCCAACACAATCTGAAAAGAGATTTTTTGCAAAGCATTAGGGAAGAAATGCTTTTATGAAAATCAATAGGTCTTAATATTTTTTTCAGTCAGGACACACATGTTGCCTAGGATTCCTGTGTAAGAAGTAGGTTCACGAATATGCTCTGATTCCCCACTCTCATTTAAGGCTTTTCTTTATAATAAAAGGCACATGAGAGACCATAAGGATTTGTTCCCCTCATTTTAAACTTCGAAGAGTACTGTCAAGTATCAGTGTCCACTTTCTGGCAATGGACACCTTACTTCATAGCCATAGTGGACAGAACTCCACCAAATGTTTTGCCATGCTGATTAAAAACTGCTGATATAGCTTCAAAGTTCTCTGTACCTGAGCAGGTTGTAGCATCTAGAACATGTTTTGTTTATTGTTCGTTTTTTCCTCTGACCAGACAGATTTTAGAACTTGTTAGGGATTCTGTTAAGAGTGAAACTAACCCAAACTGAAAAGAGGTCCCCAAAAACATAGAAAAGGATCATGGGTTTTATGATCAGAGCCACAGAGATTGGACTCTGGAGGTAGTTTTTAATTTACGTGCAAATGTGAGCGGGTTTTTTTTTTTCCTGATTGATTCTTATCCCTATTTGCAAATTCTAAACCTACTTACAGCAAGGTCGATGGTATGAGGTTTAATAGCATAAGCAATAATAGACAAATAGTAAATAAATTTAAGCCCCTCCCCGTGTTGTGGGATCTAAGCCCTTCTCAAACTAACACATTCACATCTCTGAAAGATACTATTTATGACAAATGACTTCACTTGGGGGGGTAGCAGAACAGACTGTTTCCTCTCCAACAGCTCTTTCTCATTTTATCCCTACAGAATCCTGACAGTGCTCACAGAGGAAGCAGCAGGGCACCAGGCAGAGATGGTTTAGGAAAGCAGGAACCCTTTACCAAATTGAGTATACCATGACTTATCTAAGCCAGCCACAGAGCATGGCAGTCCTGATCATAAAATGCCAGTGGTAGAGGGGTGAGCACAGCACACTTTTGAGCCAATGAGAAGAAAGGGAGAATATACTGAAACCCCTTTGGAAGGCATCTCCTCACTAGTAAAAGAAGGGCTAGGGGAATGCATAAAGAAATCCTTCCAAGCCTCTTTTGTTCCTACCTTTCAAATAAGTTCTGGGAAGACAAGACATATGGACATGAAGCACCCATCTGGCAGCCATAAAACAGACAGGAAGAAAGAACAAAGAATACAAAGAGCCTGTGTCCTGAATGACATCACTTATGTGTCACACCAGCTTTGATACTACCTTGCCAAGGTCCTCATCCTCTCATACAACTTGACTTAGGAAGACACTTTTAGATGATTATTCTATTACTGTTTGCCAAAGTACCCCAAATGACACAGAGGCCTTTGCCAAATTTCAACCTACACATTTCAGAGTCATTAGATAACACTAAAACTTCTAAACAATTCAGATACCCACTAAGGCCATTTTTCTTGGGTATAGGAGAGACAAAAAAAAAAAAAAAAAGGAATTCTATACCTTCATCTCCCTAACTTAATTGTATAAGTATTTCAATGAGGCCTTACTGAAGGCCCCCAACAGTACTAGGATAAGCATCATTGTCTACAACCATACAACCCAATCTCTTCGTTAGATAAGCATCTTAGGGATAAGGGAAAGAGGCTACAAAGATAAATGAGACTTGGATCCTGTCCAAAAGGAAACTCACAGCCCAGTTGGACAGATAAGAAACAATAAAACAAAAGCAATATCCATAGTTTTGGCCTTAAAAGGAAACTGGAATCTACCTCTGTAAATCATGTGCCTATCACATTTTACATTTTATTTTTATGTGCCCAGAAACTTGAGCTAAAAGGGGGGCAAAGAGAGGGGGGAAAAAAACAAGAAAAAGAACAAAACAAAACAAAACAAACAAACAAACAGAAAACCAGGTAGTAGAGTGAAATAGGAAACTTTAAGCAAGGGAAAGTGAATCATACTCCCACGCTCTATTACTGAAGATGGAATATGGAGTCAAATGTGACTGATGCCTTAGTTTGAAACCCCTGGAGGGAAGATAGTTTACCTGGCTCCCTTTCAGGTTAGGAGTGGGAAGGCCGATACTGTGCTATATTTCTGGCTTTAGGATAATGTAATAAATACGACTCCTGCAATGTGTGTGATATTCTTACACTTGGTCAGCAATTACTATGTGTAGAGTGCTTCAAACTGACAATCCTCTACACAACACTCCAAATGGCTTTTCACATGTAGAAATGTGGTGTACTTTATTCTTTAGTGTTCAAAGATTAGCTAGACAAAAAAGACTCCTCCTCAGCTCCAAATTAGATAAAGCAAGTCCAAAAGAACTCTCCAAAATACAAAAACATGTGGCATCAAAAAAGCAGCATATTCTAGTGGGTAAAGAGCATATGCTTTGGGTAGAAAGATCACTTGGCGGCAGTTAAGAGTGCTTCCTGTTCTTTACAAGGACCCGAATCTCATTCCCAGCACCCACAACAGGTGATTTACAATGCCTGCAACTCTAGCTCCATTGGCTCTAACTGGCCTCCATGTGTACTTGCACTCATATGTACACATTTATACACACATACACACACACACACACACACACACACACACACACACACACACAGACACAGGTAAAAAATAAAATAAAATCTTAGAGGCAGAAGAAGAGAGAAGAGAAGGAAAAGGAAAGGGCTGGCCAGTGGTACTGCAGGACTTTAATCCCAGCACGAGAGAGGCAGAGGCAGCTAGATCTCTGTGAGTTCAAGGCCAGCCTGGTCCACATAGTAAGAACAGCCAAATCTACACAATAAGAGTCTGCCTTGAAAAACCAAAGAGCAGGGGTGGAGGGAGAGAAAGACTGTTTTTGAGAGTCTTATAGACCTGAGTGCAAATTCTGCAACTTCTATTTTTTGTTCCCACAACTTCAAGCAATTTTCTTTACCACTCTCTGAGCCTCAGTTTCTTAGTTTGTAAAATAGGGTCACAACACTTTCTTCACAGGGTTTCTGCAAAAACAAATGAGGTAAGGGTTGAGTCATGGCTCAGTCAATAAAGTGCCATCATACAAGCATCAGAAACTGAGTTTGGATCCCCAGAACCCACAATGAAAACTGGGGGTTGCCACACATGCTGCAAAGACAGCCAGATCCCTGAAGCTCACTGATCAGTCAGTCTATTTGAGTCTATGAGTTCCTGGTACAATGAGTGACCCTGTCTCAAAAAGAAGGAAGAGAAGGAAGAGGAGGAAGAGGAGGAGGAGGAGAAAAAAGGCAATTAAGGAAAGACACTGGATGTTGACTTCTAGTCTACATGGACACACACACACAGAGGGAGAGAGAGAGAGAAAAGGAGAGAGAGAGAGTGAGCAATAAATATGTACATCGTGTAAACACAGCACAACAGACACACATAACGCAAATGCTTTTAAAATGAAGTGAGACACTCAATAATGAAGCACAACTGGCCTTAGCATATTCACAAAAATAATGCTTTCTTTGCCTTCATGTCTTGGTTTTGATCTTGGGTGTATTTTAGAATTGTAATGGCAGAGTCAATTCATAAACAGATAATAACAGTAGCACAAGTAATACACAGAGGCAGAGAAACCCAACCTTCCTAATTTTTAACTTCAATGCTTATCTGTAATTATGTTTGATGAGTGATCAATTTTAGAGAACTCAGAAGACCTCAAAAATTCCCATCAAGCCAATCTTTGGATATTTGAAAGTAATTCTTTTTGTCCCTTCTGAATGCCAGTCTGTAGCTAGCATGAAGTGAGTTCACACTATGTGTCGAGGTTGAAAGGAAAGGAGGCTGAGGGAAGGGAATTTGCACACACAAAAAGATACCACTGCTCTCCTAAAGAATCACTGAAATCTGAACTCATCCATTCTCTTTCTTGTTCTTCCTTCCCCTTCTTGCAGACTTCAATTCACTTTCCCCTTAAGAGGGAGAATTAGGAGAGGTAGGGATACCTTTACAGAAAATAATATTTTCGTTCTTCAGATATCCGTCATCAGAAAAGTCATCAAGTCAGCTAACTGCATGTAAGGAAAGAGATGGTATTCAGCAGATTATGCCAGGAGGGCGATATCTCAAGAGGCAACTAGACAGAGCCTGGCCATCTGGGAGTGTGGGGATTGAGAACAGATCCTATAGCAAGGGATGGATGGTCTGAGAAAACAAAGCCTTAAGAGGTCTACATTAAAGAGGCAGAGACACATTTCAGCCAGGAATTTTCAGGAAGAATCAGAGAAGCCTGAAGTTTTTCAGAAGCTTTTTGATTGGTACCTGTTATAAAACTCATTTCACAGTTTTGTTTATATCAAATATCTTCAGTTTTCTTCTGGATTCTGCAGGCAGACTGGCATTTCTCTGAAGATGAGAGAGTGAAGTGGCCAGTCTGTGGAGGAATATTACACAACACCAAAGCAGCCAAATGAGTAGGAAGAATATATAAGGAAAGACAGTTTTGATAGATGAGGCCCGATCACTGGCCCTCCCATCACTTCTTACCCATTCCCAGTATGAACTTTTACCATTCTTCCAAGAGTGACATTGTGAGAAAAAAAATAGAGCTTTTAGAGAATGTTAAGTTCAGAAGCAGGGAAATGTATGTTAACAAGTATAGTTATACAAAAAAAGCAAAAGCAAAGTAAATATAGCACAGGGAAGCTAATGACTAACACTTCAGAGTGCCCTTTAGTGTCCTTAGAATTCTTCCACTCCCAGGAGATGGCAATGGCTTGGTGGATAAAATGCTGCTGTGAGAGTGTGAGGGCCTAATCTGAGATCCTCAGCATCCATGTAAAAAGCCAGGAGTAGCAGCAGATTCCTATAACCTCAGGGCTGGGGAACCAAGACAGAAAGGTCCCAGATGTTAGCTGGCCAGATAGTCTAGCTAAGACGATGAGCTCAAGGTTCAGTGAAGGACCCTGTCTCAAAAAATAATGTGGGCAGTGATCAAGAAAGGCATATGATAGCAAATGATGGCCTACAAACACACACACACACACACACACACACACACACACACACACACACACACACACACACACACAGTACAGCACAATATACACATACAAAGACTTTTTTTTTCACTCTTATACTGGAAAGGAAGGGGGTAAGGAAGAAAATTGTACAATTATTTTGGCAAGTCAGGAATCTCTCACTTACTTACCCAAATGCATGAGTTGGGGTAAACCAGAAACCTTATGAATCCAACCTTGTCTGATGTCCAGGTAAGAACAAAACCTGGTGGGAGTAACTTACCTACAAGAAACAGGCACAAGTTCTTTATGATACAGATAGGTGAGTTGAAGTGGGTAAGAGTAAGTGGTAGGCTATAGAACTGGCTCAGTGGTTAAGAGCACATGTTGTTATAGCAAAGGACCTGGGTTCAATTCCCAGCACCCACATGGAGGTTCACCACCTCCTAGGGTATCAGTCATGCATGTGGTGCACACACATATATTCAGGCAATACATCCATACACATAAAATAACAAACAAATAAATAAGTAAATAAATAAATAAATAAATAAATAAAACATGGTGGCTCACATCTTTAATCCCAGGATGCAGGAGACAGAGGCAGGCAGAACTCTCTTGAGTTCGAGGCCAACCTGATCTACAGAGTGAGTTCCAGGACAGCTACACAGAGAAACTCTGCCTTGAAAACACCAAAAAATGAATGAAAAATACATAAGTAAAAACAAATTTTAGGGAGGGTGAACAGAAGGAGTAGAGGGAGGGAACCTGTGGTTGGTATGTATGTAAAATAAATAAAAAAATGATGAAAAATAATAATAAAAAAAAGCGAAATAGAGTTTCCTTGTTAGGAAACTACACTGCTGTGAGACTATGAGGAGATACACTGAAGGAAAGAAAAATGTTCCAGCTCATTACTTCTCTGTCAAATGACCAGACCAGCAGTTACTATTTCCCCACTTGTTGACTTGGGTCTCTCATCCCAGGTATGCATCAGTCACTACACAAAGAAGCTGCTGAAAGCCTACTTTCTAGGACAGATGGCCCCGGATTCTAATTTAATTGGAGTGAGGTGGGAACGAGGAAAAAGCAGTTTCTGGAGTTCCATGAGACACTAATTCCAGTATTATGTGATATGTCTTAAGAAACAGTGGAGTAAAAGACCTGGGGTAGCGCATGCATCAATATTGGCAATCTAAATGGTTCAAGGAGGCATTAATTGGGATGATGGGACCTGATATAGACAAATATGAATGAGGCTTCTTCAGGCACCACCTGTAAAGTTCTCCCCCATGTTAATCTTCATATTTTACATGACAGGATCCATTTAAAATGTAGACTCAGGGTCGAGCAGGTTCCCCAGGAGCAGGGAGGGCTCTTACCTACCTAGTATGGGTGAGACCTTGAGTTTGATCCCTAGCACACTTTTTCTGGTTTTTGTTTTGCTTTTTTAAAGGTTGGTTTTTAGCTTAAATAACTCATTGCAGAATAAATGAAGAAGTTACTAAAAGCAGCTGTATATGGTGTTCTGGAGTGTGTCACACACATAGCAATTACTAATAAAGTTGAGTGTTTCAGAAGCAGCTACAAACAAGTGCATTCTAGCTTCTTTTTGATTGTGTGCCATAAAATTCAGACCAGTAGGTAATTTCCATTTTGCTGCAGAAGTGATGCTGATTTTGTCTGACTTTTCAAAAGCTATATTGAGCTGGGTAGGTTTATCCAGTGCAACATAAAACACTGTGGAAGCAACAGCTAAAGTAAAAAAAAAAAAATGCCACAAGAACAACATGAAATCTCTACTATTTTCTGAACCATACAAGAAGTTTGCCTCGGAAATATTTAAAAGAGGGTGGAAAGGACAGGTCACTGTTCTCTGAACTGAAAGCGTGGTGGGTGTCATCATTATGATTGCAAAGGAACCTTCATGAGTGAGTCACCAAATTTGCTAGAATCCAAAAGTGTCTATGAACAACACCAAAGTTTTGAGAACTGTTGCACCAGAGAGGGATTTTGTGTTAATGAACACTAGTGTTCTTCCAGTGTGTCAAGTATAATAGCCTCAGATTTCAGGCAGCAGAACCTAAGAAATGTGCTAGAAGGAAAGGACAAGAAGCGGTGGACAGAGCCAGCCAGAGTCATGAGGCTTGACTGAGGGAGACAATCACAGGCTTACAGGGGAGTGCTCTCAAGGGAGAGACCTACATGAAAGTCATGAGAGGTAGATTAAGCAGGAGAGCAAGCTGCTGCAGTTTCACTGGGGCAGCGAGGCTGGCCAGAAGACATGTCCAAAATGACACCTAGGAGTTGGTTTTTGTAACTCCCTGTTGGGTACTATGATTTTGGCCTTCCCATTAGAACAGATCATAGCCTTGGATAAGCCGGAGCTCAGGAAAGGACAAAGCTATAAACTTCATCACTGTATTTTCCCTAGAGATGGGGATAGGTCTGCCAAGCTGAAATCAGGGACCTGACCAGAGCATCATTGAATCCATCAGGAGTAGTATTTCAGTGGGGCACCACTTATGGCAGGTAGGAAACCACTGAACGGGGATGGCAAGATCAGTGGGGCATAGTATATTAAGGCAAGGGTTGGCCTCTGATAGGAAGTGGTTAGCAGAGGGTAAGCAAGTTACCCTTGGCCAAAGGGAACAGGTTGGCTTTGAATTGGCTTCAGTAGACTGCCATAGTTATTGACATAAAGGTGTTTTAAAAAGATTTCATTCAGGAAATCTCACTGATGCCACCATGAATGGGAGAAGGCAGCAATTCAGCATCCATTAACATAATTTTGTGCCAAGAGAAAGATTATACACTCCCCAAGTACTGGGCACAGACAATAAAAGCAATTCCAGATCCACAGAGGTTTTGATCTTCACCTCCTAAACTGCTTGCAGCTACTTCATTCGACCAGGGCTGTTAGGTTAATTGGAGAATTTCCACCAATATAAGCTAAATTTTCAAATGTCCCCAGTGACCTTTAGTTGATGTTGTCTGCTACTGAGGAGTGGTGTTAAGTGTGGAGATATGAAAGGGTGACAACATGAAACAGCCAGAGTTTCTTGTAGGGTAGAGGCCTTGCATGACTTTAGTTTTGAACAGAGGTTGATCTATAATGATGGGTGTGACAGTTAATCTGCATTGTCAACTTGACTGGATTTAGAACCATCATGAAAACATACCTCTAGGTATATCCACAAAGTTTCTAGAAAACTTTAACTCAGGAGGGAAGACTCAGCTTGAATGTAAGCAGCAGCATCCCATGAGCTGGACTCCTGGAATTATTAAAAAGGAGAAAATGAAGTGAGCATCAGTCTCTCTCTCTCTCTCTCTCTCTCTCTCTCTCTCTCTCTCTCTCTCTCTCTCTCTCTCTCTCTCTCTCTCTCTCTCTCTCTCCCCCTTCCTCCCTCCTTCTCTTGACCCCACTGTGTACACAATATGACTAACTACCCATGCTCCTCCTGTTCCTGCTTTGCTTTCCTTTCAAACTACTAGCCAAAACAATCCCTTCTTTCCTGGAGTTGATTTTGTCAGAGTAGTGAGAAATCCAACATATATTTAGTAAAGCTACCAGTCACTGTGGTTTGGATTATATGCACACCACTGTTTTTATTTATTTTTTTAGGAGCTTAATTTAAAAGACTTGATATCTTACTATTCAAAATAGAATTCAGCCGAAATCCTCATGGTGTTATTATTTGGAAAATTGTATTAGTTTACCAACACCATCCTCAAAATTATCCCTGCTTTATTTCAGACTTCAAGGTTTAATACTTTTATGCATTATCATTTCTTCCCTATATCCTACCCCATACAACCCCTATTTAACTTCGCTCAGAAACTAATGTCGCTCAGTGACATTAGAATTTCACAGTCAGCACAAGTATGTATATTTTAGGTATACAATTCATTCTTACGATCCTTACTTGTCTGTCTTGAAAAAGTCATACCCATCAATGCCAATCCTGAATTACCACACCAAGAATTTGTAACGCCAATTAACTCAAAATCTCCATCATGTATGAAGATTTATGAATATTCCAAAGGCATTTTGAGTTGCTGAAAAGCAAGTCCTGAGATTGCTCACTCATGTTATGTCTTCAAGAATGAAAGAGTAACTTCAGGAAAATGTCATTTCCTGTGATGATTATTTGAAAAGAAATTTTCTTTAACTGAAATTCAGTTTGCACATTCATTTTTCCCACATGTTATCTATATGTTGTATTGTATTTTATACTTTTCTTCTTTCAAACGTTACAAGCAGATATCCAACGTCATTCTAATGCTTATTGAAAATGTTATCTTTTGTTTTATGTGCATTGGTGTTTTGCATGTTTGTCTGTGTGAGAGAGTGAGATCACCTGGAACTGGAGCTGCCATGTGGGTGCTGGTTCTTGAACCCAGGCCCTCTGGAAGAGCAGCCAGTGCTCTTAATTGCTGAGCCATGTCTCCAACCCCTGAAAATGTTATCTGAAGGTCAGAATTTCTGTAGTCCAGAAAAAATAAAGTAATAATGTGATTTCAGTTAGAATAACAGTATCATTTATAATGCCACAACAGTTAAGAAATAAAGCATAGTATTTAGAAAATCATGCAGTGATCATTATGTATAGAAATGATCATCTAATTATTATTTATAAATTTCTAGAATATTAAATGACTAATATGTGAACTTCAGCTTAATAATCTCTCAGACATTTTGTGTGAAAAATGGGATAAATGAGAGTCTAATCCAGAAGACTTATTTGAGGTATATCTGTCTTAAGCAAATTCTCCAAAACATTAGGAAAAAACAATTGCCAAAAAGATTGTATCATAATACCTAAGTGAACTGTAAAATTTAACAGAAAAAAATCTTTTCACAGCCTAGTCTACAAAGTGAGTTCCAGGATATCCAGGTCTATACACAGAGAAAGCCTTTTTTAGAAAACCAAAATAAATAGATGATAGATATATAGAAAAATAGATAGGTAGGTAAATAGATGGATAGGTGCGTGGGTGGGTGGGTAGGTAGGTAGGTAGGTAGATAGAAAAGCTTTTCTTTCACACAAAGGATTTTTCCATACAATTTGTTTTAGCATAGATGTCTCCCCCATCACTGTCTTTGTAAGTAGGCCAACAATTATTTCTACATTTGGCAATACTTCCTGCTTTCTATTCATCTATGCCCAAACTCAAGTCCTGGTGACGCAGAAAGAGTTTCAATGTTACAGATAAATTCTGAGGACAGCCTCACTGCTATGTGGAAATTAACTGCTATGAAGGAAATTAGCATTCACTGAGCCAGACCTAAGCTTACTTATGTCTCAAATTCCATTTTTCTATTCAAGAAATATTTATTAAATGTATATTGTATGCTAAACACTGAAATATTAAAAATAATATTTCATATTCTTGTATCTGAAAAATGCTGGTGCCCTAATCCAAGTGATTTGAACTCATGATAGCTGAAGAAGTGTTGCTATATTTTTATTTTGAAATCATGAAATAGAGTCAGCCAAAGGACAGAGGTCATGTGGTAATTACACTCGAGTCCAAAAGAATCCAAGCTCCCTTCTTCTACTGTCTTTGAGTAGTTGAACAAAACAGTTTTTCTTAGGATGGAGTGTTTTGGTGGAAATGGAAACATCAGTAAATCATTCAGTGTCAAAACCTCATTATACATAGTGTGAAAGGTTATTCTGTCCTATGTACTACTTTCCATATGTCTATTACTTATATAAAACTGCCTACAGATGAACATCAGCCCTCATGGGTGGTGGTTTTCAGAGAAGCCCAGACAAAGCAAACCATAACATTTAGACTCAGTACAGATAATCTTCAACAATAAGTTAGTCAGTGTCCTGACTAAGAAGAGCTTAAGAGCACTTCTCTTCCCCAGAGGATTCTTAGTACTAACCCCTATTTTCTATGCTTAACTGTTGATACAGACCAAGCCAAGCATATACTGTGGGGACACTTCAAATAAATGGCCTGGGGCTGGGCTAAAGGCCAAGACCACTGGAAACTCCCCTCTAAGCTGTGCATTTTTAGGTTGTGGTCATCTTTGGGATTTTCCCCCAAAACTTCTCTATCAGGGTAGAAGCCTGATGGTGCCATAATCAGGCCAGAATACAGGTTAGGAGATTGAAGTGACTATGAAAAAAATTGCTTTACATCTTGATTTCTCTATTCTTAAATCCTTCCTCATTTTTAAGTGTCTTTTGATTTGCATAGTCTTAAGTCCTGTGTATTTGCATGTTGAAGTCTTCTTGTAAATGTGTTTGCTTTCCCCAAAAATGATACACTCAACATTTCCTGACAGTCTATGTCCCATAGAATTCTAGGTACTTTTGGTTTATTATAACTAAGACTAAAGAGAAAGTTTGCAAATAGCATCTGACAGGCTTCTAAAATAATAAAAGTTACAAACCAAATGTTTTGTCAAACACCGTGATGTGATTCATGGTTCTATGAAATCTGTTTCTCCATTAAAAAGCTGGACTACACACACACACACACACACACACACACACACACACACACACACACACACACACACAAATGTCTTCAGAAACAGTGCACATTTAAGCTCTTGTTAGTAGAAGCACTAGATGACTAGATTTTATTTATTGAACAGTTTAATAAAGTTTTAGGCCTTGGAAATGACTCCAAGAATGGCATACTATTAGAGAAAAGAAAAAGATCCCCAATGCAGCAGACTACCAAGCTATCTAAATTATTGAAACCATTTTATTTTTCCCACATATGCCTACTGATTCTACATGTACTAGAAGACTAAAAGTCTATTCAGAAACGCTGGTTGCAAGCTATCTGTGACCCAGATACTGTTTGGATTTGCATGAGACATTTCCAAAGCAGCCTGGGAAAACCCACAAATTCAAAGCAGCCTCTTTATCCTCACCCCATTTCTGCTGAGTCCAAGAACCTTATTTCACTTCCTGCATGGTAGGCATTTTTTAAGGACTATGTAAGCCATGACATCTGCACTGCTTTCTGAGTCACTGTCGTGAGATGATACATTCTCAGTTGTAGGACAGCTGCTTGGTTCCCAGAGGAAACAAACAAACACAAGACTGCAAGGAACTCGTTTTGCAAAACAAAACAATGAGAGTGTACCAGTCCAGATTTTTATTAATTAATTAATTTTTTTGGACACTGGGACTGTGGCTTTTAAGTTTCCAAATGACAGCTCCCAAGTCTGAGAAGATGTCTTAAATGGAGCCTTTGCTTCTGGTCATACTAGAGTTTATGGATGAGCTGGCCAGGATGAATGCTCTGGAAGTTTGATACACATACTCTAATTGTGGGAGACCAGTGAGACAGACCCTATATTTGAGATAGCTAGAACAACAAGTTCATCACTATAATTATCCCTAAGAAGAGTAAATCTTCAGTTGTTCCACAAGTGTCTTACACAGTGGTGTGGTAGTTTCTCAGTTGTGAAGTAGAATAAAACGTAATCATCTCCCTCACAGAACTTCAAGGTAGAACATACAGGGAGAATAAGATAAGAAGTCCATGTAGTGTATCAAATTATAAAAAAATAGGTATTTCAATATATAGATAAAGGAAAGTAACAAGTAAAGTCTTCTGTTGGTGAAACCCTTGCTACAAATGTGGTGACCATTGTCCCCCAAATGCTACCTTGTAAAAGAAATAATAGATGCTTCTAGTACTACTTCTTGGTGAGTATAAGTATATGTATTAGGTAAGGAGAAGGGGTATCTGTGTACAGGATAGTAAGAAAGGGATAATCTACTGTCAAAAGAACAAGGTAGAACAAATGTGGGAAACACAAATGCTTCCACAAATGATTCCTGTTCACAATGAACTTTTCCTGAAGCACGAAGAGACACAAACAAGAGATCAAAAGACTGGGGCTGCACTGCAGGATTTTGATTAATGCTCACTGGATACTTTGGCATAAGTCAGTTAACTTGCTTCCCAAATGTCAGTTTTAATCATTAGAATAAAGAGTTTGGGATAATTTTCCATTTCTTCCTCATACCACTCTTAATCCTACTGCCCAACATAAAATTCTCAATATATTGTGTCTTTCCAAAAATAATTTTTAAATACACATACGCACACATGTATACATATATACAGAACATATGTGGACATACCTGTGGCCATCTTGCTTTTTTTCTTCTTACAGAAATAACATAATGTTATGAAAGATTTTTTTAGCAACATACATTGTAATTTACTTATAGATCTTGGAGATCTTTTGGGGGCAAATCTAGAAGATTTATTCTTGTTTAAATGTCAGCTATTTAGTATTTGATTGTATGAGGGGCCTATAATTTATTTTGGCAGACCCTTGTTGAAAGACACTTAGTTGTTTGTAACTTTTTGCTGTTACAAAAATTGCTGGAGTGAACCTCCTAACATCATTTTCATCTTCTGTGTTTGGCACAGACTCCAACAATCTTCCTGGTACTCCAGAATCATCACCACAAAGCCCCAGGGTTCCAGGAAATACAGTTTGAAAATCACTAAACAAGATGATCTTGCGTTTCTTTTCCTCTCAATTTATTTCTGTCTGGTATTGTTTCAAAGTATCTCCTGGTAGTTTCAATTAAGTAAATATGCCTTGTCTCTCAAAGCAGTTGGATTTAAGGGTTCTTATTTTTGCTCATACTGTGTGTATTCCTCAAAGCCTAGAATAGTAGAGAGTTGTAGTCCAGTCGGACACTCACAAGGAACACAGCATGAATTGTGTCCTTGGTAGTACATGATATTGGTAAAATATATATTAAACTTTTTCCTTATTACCAGGAACTTTGTTCTAGTCACCATTCTCTCCTTTATCTGAATCTCTAGTCTTTCTGTTCTTAGTGTTCCATAAAATTATATTTCCATCTTTTCCCTTATAACAGCAGTTTTGATGACCAAGATGGTTATGACAATGTTGATAAATCTCACGCTTACATCACTGTTTTTTAGTGTTCATGAGTGGAAAATTTACTCCTCCCACATTTTGTGTGTGTGTGTGTGTGTGTGTGTGTGTGTGTGTGTGTGTGCGTGCAGGTGTGTGTGGGAGGCCTGAGATAGATGCATGAATCATCTTCCATTGCTCTTTCACCATATTCAGTATGTCAGGGTCACCAATCAAACCCAGAGCTCACAGATCTGACTAATCTTCCTAGCCACCTTGCTCTGGGAATTCCCTGAGGTTAGTTAGAATTATAAGTAGGCCACCTGCCCATCCTGAATTTATGTGGATTTTGGGAATCTGAATGTGGTTCCTCATACTGGCCTCATAAATTTAACAAATGCAATTTAAAGCTCTTTCATGATTATTATAAAACTGTGTATGATATACATCTTTAAAACAAATATAAATTATCCAGTTAGACTAAATGGTAAATAAATTGTTTTGATCTAGAACAATTGAAACCAATGAGTATATGTTTTTTGAGATTTTGCTCTATTGAGCAATCAGTAAAGATTGTGCATGAGAAAGTTGGAGGAAGCAGATTTTGTAATATATTTTTCTTCTCAGGGGATGTGGTTTACAAAACTATTTTAGATATACAAATTTGTAGGGCACAGTGTGATATAATCTGCAGCATGAGGAGAACCTTGGCAGACTCCATGGCTGGTGAGGGACAAACACGCCATGCAGACAAAAACTTACTTGGGAAGTTTTATTGGGGGAAGGGAAGGGAGAGAGGGGAGAAGGAGAGACAGAGAGAGGGGGAGGAGAAAAGAGGAGGAGGGAAGGAGAGGAGGAGGAGGGGAGGGAAGGAGGGAGAGAGAGAGGCAAAGACCTGCCTGCCTCATCAGAGGAACAGTGGGAAAGAGAGTGGGAGTGGGCGGAGCTTTTCTCTTGAAGGGACCTTTTGTGCCTTTCTGCCTGCAGAGACAGGATACTGCCTGCCAAGCATGCAGGGATGAAGCATTCTGCCAGGTCCCCAAGGGGCAGGGCCAAGGTGTGCCTGGATGCTAACACAATGTAATATATATTAGCATACAGTACGTAACACTTCTAAAATAAAACATTTTCCTTCCTCCTATTTATTCTGGTCACAAGGCACCCTTTCATTCTGTGTTTCTGTACTCACAGAGTCTCCTTTTAACGCCTTATCATCTCACTCCCTTCTCCTGAGAGCTCTCGCCTTATCTCCCACTTCACTGTTTTCCTCTGTTTCCAAGTCCTTCCCCAAGCCAACTTCCCCAGGCCTTCTTTGCTCTCTGACTCTTCCTTCCTCTGCAAGACCGTGCCTCTTTTCCCTCCCAGCAACCAAAGCAGAACAATAGTAGAAGCAGAACTGGCCCTTTGACAAAAGAGAGAACAGCTGGAGAGAAACCCTTACTCACAAAGGAGACAAGCATCTTCAAATGTCTATGGGAGAGTTTGCTAAATCATCTGCTTGTTCATACGTGGAACTTCTGACGGTGTAATTTCCACTAGGGAGGTGGGCAAGAAGCACCTCAGCCTAGATGACTGAGCAGATCCAAGGAGTTATAGACCCGTTGCTGAAGTAGTTCACCCCCTTTTCCTTGTGCCCCCACCTCTCCTTTCCTTTTTTTTTTTTTTTTTTTTTTTTTTTTTTTTTTTTTTTTTTTTTTTTTTTTTTTTTTCACTGCCCTGAAAGCCCTTTTGCAAAAACTGAAAGGGCCCAGCTCTGCCCACAGCTGTGAGTCATGACTCTGAAGCCAAGCTGCTCCTGTGTGTGCATTCAAAGGGAGTATTGGGCCTTGGGGACTCAGGTAAAATAACAACATTCATTTGTTTACTTATTTCCTTAAACCTTTATAAAACAAGCACAAGGCTTACTCTACCTGAATACCTTTTTTATAATCAGTTTAACAATATACTGTAAAATTCAAATTCTCACAGTTGATCTCCTGCATTACAGCACAAATAACAACAACAGCAACAACAATAACAATAACAATATCCTGGGTTCTGGGTCCAGCTGACAGTCATAGAGAGGTAAGAATGAATTTCCAACATGCCAGCCTTTGGGAAAATTCCATGTTTATCCCCCAGGGAACTCTGCACAAGGGATCAAAATTCAGTGTTCTTTGTTAATAACCGCCTGGACTACCTAAGCGGTTTTTATTTTTTGGAGTTTAAATGTAACACCGATGATTATAGGAAAAATATGTGCAAGCCGAAATCCTCCCACCCCTACAACCTTCTCTTCCAAGGCCTTTCTAGTTCTCAAGTCTTTGCCTCCTATCTCTTGGGTTTTTCTCCCACATCCCACCCCCAAAATCAAAATTGTACCCAGCATCAGTTCTTTTGGCTGTACTCCTAGAGATCTGTTCCTCTACTAGTACAAAATCAATACATTCATCTTAAAAAGATAATCATTTTTCTGGCTTCCAATTGTGTAAATGTTTTTGTACACTACCATCCTCGTTATAAACTATTTTGCTTTTTAAAAGGATTGTATTTACATTTTATTGGTATAAAAACTGTAATATGCCACCTACTACAAAAAAAAAACAATGAAATAGAGAAAGCAAAGAGTGTTCTCCAATTATTTTTTCCTAGAGCCAAGTCTTATTAACAATTCCCATAGAATGTATATTTAAATTTTGTTTTGCCTTTTTTGTATTTATTTTTTATTAGCTGTATATTTAAATTTTTAAATGTAAAATGAAATATTGAAGAGGTTGCTTGACTGGACAGTACACCCTGTTGTAATTCTTCCAGGCATTTCTCTGTTCCCCACTCCCTAGGGAGGTGTTCAGGAGCAGACAGGAGTGTCTAGACACCTCTGGCCTCCTTTTAATATCAGTCCTGGAATGTGGCACCTTCTCTACCCAAGTATAGATTTGCCTACTGGCAAATTCCTTTCTTCTGGCTTGTTCTTATTCTTTTGTTTTACTGCCGGAACAAAGTGGAAACGCCTTTTTCTGTTATTAAATTCAATTACTCACAAGATGCCCAAATGCTAGGGTTCAAAGTTCATTCTCATTCTGCAATCTTTGTTTGTTGGCTGGGATTTGACACCTTGGCTCTTAAGGTAAAATTAGGCCCATGTTTCTGTGTACAAAGAAGACTAAACAGAACAAATATTAAGCAAGCAAATGAGCAAAACTTGATAGCATTAACATTGCTTACAGATACACAAAAGCTATGTAGAATTAAGTCATAGTAATACTAACTACAACAGTTATGTGAAATGGTTATTCATACCTAAATTTTGGGGTAGTCAATGTTAATTGTATCTTTCAATGCACCCACATGCTGGAAAGAGTTTTCTGGATAAGTGATAAGTGAATGACCTTTCCATTGGGAAGAAGCAAATGTTTATTGCTTAACAAAATTAATTTATGGTAAATCTAATTTTATCATGTTAGAGATTGTTTCCCAGGCTCAGCACTCTCCTTCTAGAAACATCACGTTCAATCTTTGGAATGATCACTGTTTCAAATATGCATGCTTCTGTCTCACAGCCAGCATGGATTGTCATATTTACCATGATCCCTACACAGCTGGTCATTTGTGGATCCTGGGACAGGCACCCAACCAAAACTAAGTCAAAAAGAATGTTTTTGAGTAAGAATAGGCAGCAAGTCTCCAGGAAGGGGAAGCTGGAGAATAGACTCTGAAATGTAGGAGCTATGGTTCCTCTGTTCCACACTGCATGGGACAGTAATGGCTTCCCTAACTACACATGAAGACGACTTGGGGAACCTTTGGGAAAATGTGCTGCCCCCATTGCAAAAGTCTATTAACTTGTTCAGAAAGGGAACCAAGGTGTCAATATTTCTAGAAAATGCTCCTCAGTGATTTTAATGTTCAGGTAGTCCTAAGAACTGTTGAACTGGAAAATGCTTACAGTGACAAAGAAAATAAATCGTAAGAGATGCAGAAACATAAACAAGTGGACACGCAGATTTTAGGTATTCAGCAGGCTGAACCACTTCTAGATTTTTTTTCTGTTGAACTATTTTTAATTATCTGAGATAGTCCAGTATCTTTCCAATAAATCCACCTTTATCCTAAGTCAATTTAAGTTGTATTTGTGTGATTTGCAAGTAGAGAAGAACACACTAGGTCACTGTTATCATATTCTGAAACTTAATAGATTTTTATACTGGTGCAATATCTTCTCTTCACTCATTGTCCTCACTCACTAAACAAGACCAGTAGCTAGCTACCCTAGTCCTGTGAAACTCATTGGAAACCCTAAAGCAAAGATGCCATACAGTTCCTTAATTTGAGACATTCTGTTCTGGCAATAAATATGAGTGTGTTAGCTGAGAGAAATAGCAATACAAGAATGCCCTACGAGAGAAATACTGACTGGTTGCTGTAATAGCACCATCGGTATGATCTGGCGAAGCTCATGGAAGCTTTGACAGAGAAGTGGCTTCATGTTGGTAGAAAAGTAAATTACTGTCACTGTCGCATGGTAGACAAAAAAAGAAACACGAGAAACTACATGGCCGGGGGCCAGAATTTCATAAGAGGAAAGTATATTAGGAAAACTGTGATGGCTGAGCTAAAGGAGCATGCTAAAGACAGGAAAGTAAAGATGGTTGTTAGGTCATAGACACTTACTGCAGAACTTTAAAATGGCTTAGCCAGAGCAAGGAAATGAATGGATGTATGTGCAGGAAAGATTTATCAAGATAAGTCATAGGCTAATGGTGCAAGTATCAGAAATCAATAATTTAGAAGGTTATTGTCATTTTCAAGTAGAGAATTAATGAAACCCTAAACTAAAAATTTGATAAGAACACCTACTAAAAATGAATGGCAGGCTCCCCTGGATATGATAACTAATTGAGGTCAGTTAAAGAATAAGACTGAATTCCAGTACTTGAGACTGAGACAGGAGCACTGGGAAATCTGGGTCAGTCTGGTCATACAGCAAGACCCCATCTCAAATACTGAAATAAACCAAAACATATCAAAACAGAACAAGAGCATCTGCAGAAGAGACCACTTGCAAATGAAAGGAAGAATAGAAAACATGAGCAAGCATAGTGACAGACAACATTTTTAGTGACTTCTATATTACTTGCTTTGTTGTAAACAGAACATAATTATATATACTAATATTCATGCTTGTTTTTCTTAGATGTCTCTTGTTTTCACTTCAAGACTAGTTTCGGGATAGATAGAACTAAGCAAAGGGAAGGTTGCTGTTTGTGTATAAGTCTTATCCTATTTCCATGCCCCCTAAGCTGACTTTGTCCCTCCTCTGTTTGTAAGATAGACCATAGAATTAGTGTTTGGTTTTGTCTTATTTGGCACTGAAGATGTGGGACAAAATCCAGGCCATCTTGTTGAGCTTATTGGCAAATGAGCAAATTGGAGCTAAGGTCTCTAGTAGGATGCCTGGGAACTACAACAGGACAGTCAAAATAGGTACTTTTGTATGTGGGTACAAGATGGGACAGAAATGATTAGAAGGAGGAGGAGGACTGTTGTTCCTAATTTAATAATTTTCTGAGCATTTACTTTAGCAACTGGCTCTTATTTAACTCCCACTTCCCAAGTAACAGAATTTCTTCCTACTGTAGAGCTTGCCTATATGATAGCCCATGTTTATGGAAATATGATCATAGGGCTCATGATCAAGAGGTGGGCATACTACAAAGTATCAAAGGTCCAGGGAGGGGCACCCTGCTGTGTCTGTGTGTTTCTTCCAAATACATTCCTATCACAACTCATTGTATGTAGCACAATCTCTAAAACTCTTAACTTACATCATGAAGCTTTCGATGCTGGGCTTCCACCTCATCTGACAGTCTTTCCCCTTCCTTTGACAGGATGCTAGCCACTCTGAAGTTTTTGCTTGTATTATTTTGTGTACATATTTTCTTTATTCTTAGGAATTTTATGTATGTATACAATGAAACATGATCATATTTACTCCCCCAAGAAATATGATCACGTTTACTCCCCTTTCTCTCCTCCTCCTTTCCTCTTATCTCCTTTGATCTATCCCTTTTCCTCTTTTATAACCTACTAGGTCCAATTAGTGTTGCATAGGACTATCTACTGGAAAACTGGAAACCTACTAGTATCCACACATTCAAAAAAGAATGAGTCTCCCTTCCCCAGAAGCTATCAACTGCCAACAACTCAGTGAGGGGTGGGACCTGGAGAGCACCCACCCTATTTACGCTGGAATTTGGGCTGGCTTGATGTTTGTGCAGGTATTTGACCTTTCAAAAAAGTGATATTAAACATATAAAATCATGGAGTCCAGAATAGACCATATATACACATATACATACATACATGCATACATACATACATACACACATACATGTAACAGCACACTGAATGGACTTGAAATATGAGAAAAGATGGTGGTCCTTTCTTAGCAGTGAACACTGATAATATTGGGCCCCCAAAGAAAAAAAAATTCTCTGTGTCTAAACCAATAGTTTTGGACTTGTCTTTGTTAGGGTTTTGTTGCTGTGATGAGATACCATGACCACAGCAACTCTTATAAAGGAAAACATTTAATTGGAGGTGACTTACATCATGGCAGGAAGCATGGTGGCACACAGGCAGACACAGTGCTGCTGGAGAAGGAGCTGGAAATTCTACACCTGGATCTGTATGAAGCAAGGAGAGAGAATGAATCAATGGGCCTGGATTGCATCTCAAAGCCCACCCACAGTGATATCTTCCTCCAACAAGGCTACACCTCCTAACAGTGCCACTCCCTATGTGCCTATGGGAGCCATTTTCGTACAAACCACCACAGGCCTCCTCTACTATGTGGTAAGCTCACATGGGACTAGAGTTCTTAAAGCCCAATTAGATTCAAGTTTGCATTGTATGTCTTCTTAGTAACACCATAGGCACTGACAAAACCAGTATGGAAATATGTTATATGAAGCTGAGCATGATGTAACACACTTATAATCTGATCATTTAGGAGGCTGAGACAGAAGATTCCCAAGTTCTGGACCAGCATGAAATGGTTCACATGGTAATACCCTGTCTAAAAAAGAAAAACAAGCAACAAAAGATGTGCCATGTGAATGTTGTGTGAATGTGTATGTGTGTGTTCATATGTAAATTAGTTTCTCTGGCAGAAAGGACAGGGGACATAAGTGAGATTATTTATTAAAATAATGGACTAGAAAGAAAGTTGATAAATGAACAAAGGTGGGATCCCAGAAGGAAATGGAGAGTTGAAAATTAAAGCAAATTTTAAAAATCCTTCCATAGCTCAAAAAAAGACATGAAAGTGGTATCACCTGCACAGAGTCCATCAGCTTCACAGCTTAGCTATTACAGAATCCTAGACCATGGACCTGACAAAGGGCATCATAGAAAGGGATTTGATAATAGTAACATTTTTTTTTGTTGTTTTTTCAGACAGGGTTTCTCTGTGTAGCTTGGGAGTCTATCCTGGCACTTGCTCTGGAGACCAGACTGGCCTCGAACTCACAGAGATCCACCTGCCTCTGCCTCCCTAATGTTGGGATTAAAGGCATGCGCCACCAACGCCCAGCAATAGTAACAAATTTCTATTTACTATTTAGAGTATTTCATATAGGAGTACAACATGTACATCATTGTCCTGCATCCTTCTCTCCTCTAACTCTTCATACTTCCCAGATCTCAAGTTCATGATCTTTTGTTCTATAATTGTTGTTGTTATACATCTCCGCATGTGCACACACCACTGATTTCACTTAGTGCTGCTCTGATGTACTTTGGTTTAGGATAAAAGAGAACATTGAGCTGGGTAGTGGTGGCACATGCCTTTAATCCCAGCACTGGGGAGGCAGAGGCAGGCTGATCTCTGTGAGTTCAAGGTCAGCCTGGTTGGTCTACAAAGTGAGTTCCAAGACAGCCAAGGCTGTTATATAGAGAAGCCCTGTGTCAAAAAACAAACAAAAAAAGAGGGTATTGAATTGAATTCTCTGGAATTGGAGTTATGGATGACAAGTTGCTATGTAGGTGCTGGAAACTAAACCTACATCCTCTACAAGAACAGTAAGTGCTCTTAACTGCTTAGTTATCTCTCCAGTCCACTATCTACCTCGACTTTTGTACTTAATCTTTGTAATGGATAAAATGATATGCCAACAAATGTGGCTTACTAAGTACTCTTGAAAAAGCAACATTTGTTTTCAAATATCCAAACCTAAAGGTGTAAAAGTCCTTGATTACATGTCATTAGTAGTTCCACCTTTCAAGTATTTTTAAAACATCAATGCTAACTTGGTAAAATCCCATTTTATTTTTATTTTTTTCTACTTCCTCATAGTATCCAATCATAAAGAACAAAGATCACATAGAACAAATGAGTTACTATCCAAACTATGATAATGTCTTTATGAACAATTGTACACAAATTAGATTTTGGAATTTCAATCTCTTGCTTGGTTGTGACTAATATTGTCTATGATACAGTCCATACTTTTGATTTTTGTTTTGCTAGTGTTTACTATGATAATGAACAATTTGGTTAATCTTCCTGTAAAAATTGATTTTGTTTGTCCTCCAATGTTTCGGACTAATAAGAATTTCCCTTTTTAGTATAGCTGGTTGTGCCTCATCAACCACAGACTTTCATTTTAGAGTGATTCTTCTAATTACAAAATCATCTAGTAGTAGTCTGAACAAGTGGCATTCTGGCTAACACCACCCAAGAATACTGACACTCGAGTTTATATGAACGCCCTTTATAACATAATGTTAGTTGTGGCATCATTTGGTTAATCTATTTGACATTGTCTTACTATTTCAATATGCAGGGACAAATGCAGGTACTAACTGTTCAGAGGGGAATGCATCGTATGGTTGGTTAAAGACTGCTAGGTAGTTAAATGAAGTTAACTTCAAAAGCAATTGGATCTTGAACAGTTCTGATGTCAGGTGACACAGATCAGCGTTTCCTGAAATATTCTGCTAACAGAAAAGAGGGAAGGTTGGTAACATAAAGATAAGCTTCCCTTTTGTAATGTTTTCTTAAATGGTGACTTCTTTCTATAGGAACAAAAGCAACAGTACCCAACCTGAAAATGGGGCAAATCAATACTGAAGAGAACTAAAAAGGTATTTCAATGTGTCCCTTTCATGTGACCCTTCTATTTGACCCAGAAGTATTTGTGGATTTTTTTTTTCACTGACTAATTGAAATAAGGAACAGGATAAAGAAAAACATTACACAATTTTGTTTCCTTTTTTAGTCTGTGAATTAAGGGAAAAGCAATGTGTTAAAATAAGAAATGTTATTAACTACTCTACTTATGGGAAAAGCAAACTGGAGCTAGCTCATGTTTTATTTCCTCCTATTTCAAAAGAAATTGGAGGCAGCTATAAAATTGGCATAGTTAGTAGTAAAAGAGTCTGCAGTGCTTGGGAACCCATGAAAGGAACATTTTCCCTGCCCTTGCCTTATGTACATATGTAACTTTCAAACTACTTCAATCAGAAAAGCTGGCCTTTGGCGGTCAGAGAGAATGCTTCAGGGTAGATCAGCAAATATAAATCAGTGGCTTCTGCCTAGTGTTCAGCCTCTGTGCACATTTGCCTTCCAACACTCATCCCTTCACCAAAGCTGCTGTGTGATCAATCCTTCCCATATAGGTACTGGGCCTAGGTATATGGAGGCAAAGCTTTAAGCATGCAACGTGGAGAATTCCTTGCTTCTAGCATTGCATATATTTATGTACTAGTGTATAAGAAATATAAGTGGTGACTGCCATAAAAATTTAGTTGGTATACCCAAGCACCTAAAGAGTACAGCAAAAGCAAATCAGCTATCATACTTCTGACTAGGATTTGATTTGAGAACCACATCCATCTGATAAAATGGAAGATTTTCTGTTAATGATACATGATGGAATAAAAATGACCTGGGCATAGCAAAGGCAAATGCTCCCTGAATCCAGTGGAGCAGACTTAAGATTTCACTAATTCTTTTTGTTTTTGTTGTTGTTTCATTTGTTTGTTTGTTTCCTAGACAGAATCTCATTATGTAGCCCAGGCTGTCCTGGAACTCCCTATGTAGGTAAACCATGCTGGCCTCGAATTTACAGAGAGCTGCCTGTCTCTGCCTCCCAAGTGCTGGAATTCACATACATGAGAAGGTTGAAAGAAAAAGTAAGAAATCGGTGTTGTTTGATGGACCCTACTTTCCCCATCACATCTGCTTGCCACCAGTAAGATTTGTGCTAAGAATGATATGCAGAGGTGAGCAGAAAAATTGTGAAAGTCGGAGGTTGGGGATGACTGAACCAAAACAGTGTCTCCTGGACAGGACAAGACAGGACCACTGTGGTTATGAACTCGAAGCAGCTGTATTGTCTGTATAAGACCAGCACAAGGTTAAGGCAGTGAACATTCCAGCACAAATGGGGAAGAGGCACATGAGCCCCACTGTAGAGATTCTCTTGACAGTAAATGGCAATTGGGGGCAGTTCTCCTTAGGGGTGTAATCCAAGTTAAGTTGACCAAGTTCCAGTGGACAGCTCCACATAATCTATATATGGGTAGCACTAATTGGACCCAGTAGGTTAGATAAAAAGATGATAAGTAGTTGAAAGAGACATGACAGGATCCAGGAGGATTTAGAGGGAGGGAGTGGAGATAAATATAGTTAAAATTCATTGCATATGTGTATGAGATTCTCAAAGACTAAATTTAAGATATTAGTAAATAAAATCAGTCTTGTAAGAATGAGTACTTTATTCAGAATATGCATATTGTGTAGTGCATACAGAAGAAAATTCTACATTGAAGAACAAGCAAAAGTTCCATTTAGGTGAGTGGAATATAAATGAAAAGGAGCTAAAGTTCAAAAACAAGACAGAGGTTTCTGAGGCTATATTTCACTGCTGTCACAAAGGAAAGTCAGCACTTATTTTAAAATATCTTTTACTTATTCTTGGTCAATTAGATACATGTACACATGTATCTCAATCATAGCCACCCAACTCTTCCTCCTCCCTCTCAGTCCCCTTAAATACCCCTAACATGTCATCCTTACACCTTCATGTTTTCTCCTTTCTATGTGTACATAACCAATTAAGACTGATTAGCACTACCTGATGGTATGAATAGATCGTGGCCAGGCCTTGTGTAGGTAACAATTGCTACAGTAAGTTCATGAGTACAACAGTCATGCCAAGTCCAGATGGATCTCATACAAGTACTCTTCTCCATCTACCACCTTTTCCATTCTTCCTACCTCCTCTTCTGGGTTGCTCCCCAAGCCTTGGGGAGGTTGATATAGATGTTCTGTTTACTACTGAACTCTCAGTAGTCACTTGTTAAGAGTCTCTGTATTTAACTGTGACTACTAAAGAAGCTTCTGCAGTCAAGATTCAGAACATTAATCTCTATACAAACAAATATTTATAAGGGAATTTGACAATATATCTACATAGCAAAACAACAGGAGTAGGTTCCTGACTAGGGCTTATGAGGAACTTTACATTGTCAGGCATGAATTCCCTCTTGTGGAGCAGGCCTCAAACCCAATTAGAAAGCAGTTCATTACAACCATTACCTTCTTGCATCTATTACATCAGTGAACACATCTTGCCTGTCAGGTTGGCATTGTAGCATTCAGAGCTAACTAATGGGTAGTACCTTCATCCTCTAGTATCCTGCAAAGTGTCTTCCAGCACCATGAAAGCTATCGAGAAGGGAGGAAGATTTCAGGTCATTTGCCACTCGATTCCTCTATGCCGTGTAACCAAAATGTGTTATATCTTCAGCAATAGGGTCTTACTGACTAGTTTTGGTAAGAGCAAAAGCAATAGCTGGTATTATTTTGGGGGCCTCTGGTGTCTCCCAGAGCACTAACTCACAGCAATGTATCTGTTGCTTAGATTTGAGATTTCCTTTTACTAACTCATGTCTTCTGTGGGAAGCACATTATGTACACATGTGGGTCACCTTGTTCAAATTTTGGATTTTAAATTATCTCACGAGTAGTGGGCTTCCATACATCCTAAGTTTTGGTAACAGTCTGCATCTTTTTTAGTCTCCTCTTCTAATCTATAGGCTAGTACGTTCTGTCCCATGGTATTGGAAAGTTGAACAAATATCCTGTTATTCCTTTGTAGGTGTGGATAGAATATTGCTAAAACTGCTATATGTTAGACAAAGTCCTCTTTCCAAATTCTTTCTTTTTTTTTTTTCAGATTTTTTTATTTCAATTAGAAACAAGGTTGTTTTACATGCCAACCCCAGTTCCCTCTCCCTCCCCTCCTCCGCTACCACCCCTGCCCCCAACTGAAACCCTGCCTATCACATATCCTTTCTGCTCCCCAGGGAGGGTGAGGCCTTCCATGGGGGAGGTCATCAGAGTCTATCATATCCTTTGGGATAGGGCCTAGGCCCACCCTGGTGTGTCTTGGTTCAGGGAGTATTCCTCTATGTGGAATGGGCTCCCAAAGTCTACACCTATGCTAGGGATAAGTACTGAACTACTTACAGAAGGTCCCGTAGATTTCCGAGGTCTCCTCACTAAAATTATTTCTTTTTTAGCTCAAAATTTCTTCATCTTTTGTCAATTGTTCTTATGCTTGACTTAAAGAAAAAGTAATAATTGAAAATACCGTGTTTACTTGTCAAAGCATTAAAAAGAGTTCCCACTTTTTCCTTCTTTGCAGATTATTACCAAGGTATCAGGCTCATTAATAGTTTTTTTTTTTTTTTTTTTTTTAGAAAAAAGTTGGAAGAAAAAAAACCCTAGATGATAATATGGGTAATTTTAGGTTGCATGCATGCACAAAACTTGAAAATCATGTTGTGGTATGTGTTCTTATTTTAAGCTTGCCCTTGTTAGCATCTTCTGAATAAACAGGTGTGTATACTTCTCCAAGCTGTCACTGTTGTTTATTTAGTATGTTTGCTTCAGAATCTACTGATGGATGATACCCAACCAGCTTGAAGTTTGACTTTCAGAAACTAGAGTCTTGAAGTTTTAATGAGAGTGTCTTAAAGCATGGTCCAAAAATTTTATTAAAATAGAGCCTGTCTTTCAAAGATATCATAAGAGTATCACATTTGTACGTTAATTCTAGGAAAAATGATTATGAGTAATAGCTCTCAGCTTTCAGATAGTGATTTTCATGTTCAAAGTGCTTGAAAATATTAATTAAATCACTGGCAGTCAAATTAGATCAATATGTTCTCTGTATATGCATATCTGTACCTTCTATGTACACAGTCTTCTAAATCACACCACTGTGGATCAAACATTTTCCCCCATCTGAACTTAGTTGGTTGACTCTGATTCCAAGCAACAGATAATTACTGAAAAGGCTAGGCATGAGGTGAGACTATGTAAGCCTTCTTTGTCTTTTAAGGAAAAACATGAAATTTATCCTTGATAAAATGCTTTTAACTCTAGGTCAGAAGGTAACAATGACAAACCCACTCCCTTGTATTACAATGTGGACTAGCCTGATCCCAACTAAAGATGTTGCATCAACAAAGAATATGTTTTATGCTTCTCAGGCTACTGGTATGTTTGGCCTTTATCAGCACCAATAACAAGAAGACTTCTAAGGCTAAATATGGTGTTAATTTCAGCAATATGGTAATTGTTCATTAATGCTAGGAATCTGTGGTCACTACTGACTTGAGGAGCTTTTAGGCCAGCAAATTAAACATAGTAAATTTCATGATTATTTTTAGAATAATTTTCACATATTTTTCTTTCAATGAGTTTAATGCAGCTTTCCAAATCACCACAAGAGATTAGGAGCTCCCAGTAGACCCCACATGCAGTATATTCCAACTAAGAGAGAGTGATAATAGCATTCTATCTTTCAATAACACCTAACAAATTAACATACCCTACTCACCAGCATATTACAATCAGGAGAAGGCATGCACATACATGTAGAGACACAAATTTGGCCAAAGTCTGGTTTGCTTATCCTTGGAAGCTCAAGGCTACATCACTTCAAATCAATGGCTTCAGGTTTCTCCCTCTACTTTGTCTGCCAAATTTTCTAATCTATTTCCAGGGAAGAAAAAATACTCCTTAATTGTCTTGCAGTTTGATAAACAAAAGAGCATCTGGTTCGACTGAGCTGTCTTCTTCCAGAAGGCAGAAGTACCACTTGAAGGGTCATGGTAGCTGTTCCTCCACACTTCACAGGACACTTTTGTTTCTTCTTGTAGAAAGGCTTGCCTTCTGCCTCTACACCTCAGATCTGAGATTTCTGTTTTCATTAGTGAAAACCTGGAGTTCAGTGAGAATGTATAATGCATTCAAGACCATCATACTTACTGGATACCTGATTGAGTCATAACAGGTAATGAAGCTGTTAGGTTATTGTCATATTCCAAGAGAAGAGTGAACTTTTGGGGAGTCATTTATGTGACCGAGTTTTGGCCCATAAAAGTAAATCAGATAAAATTTGAAGATGCTTATTCTTCCTTTAATATGGAGACAAAAATTAGACACAGATAGCAAAACTTAAACAGATCTAAAAATTCAATAGTGTCCATAAATATAATAGCTTTAAAGATAAATAAAACACATGCATGCTTTGTACATTTTGAGTCGTACTGGTTATTTCAGGCAGCATTCATTGCCTCCATTTCACTTCTGGCTCTTCAGAGACATTTCTCTTTGACGTCACACATGACATCTTTGTTGTTAACCAGATTGGCCTTTCTTAGTGCTTATCTCTTTGACCTTTCTGTTGCATGTGATGCTATAGATTTTCTCTGACTAACATCACCTAGCCACTATTTAGTCTTGGCATTTCCATGTTCTTTGCTAACCTTGCTAGCAACCTTGTCTACTTATCTCCTGCCTGTATTATCATGCAGGCTTGCATCTGCTTTTCTAGGTTCCCATCTCTCCTTCAAATTCAGAATGCCAGAGGGACTAATCTCCCAAAGTCCTTACTTTAACTTGACCTTAAAAGCGCTTCTATTTGTAAGGCTTTATTATCTCACTTGCTTCATTCCTTCACTCTTTTCCTAGTTTCTTACACTCTAGATGTCCTTGGCTTTTCATACAGTCTTCAACACAGGACACATGACTTCTTTCGGGTCTCAGTGAGATCAGGGACTGTTTGTTTTATTGCTTTGTCTTTGGTATCTAAAACACTGTGCAAAGTTCACCATAATTTGTTGAATGATGACTCTAAAGGCCATAATCATTCCCAGTCCATTTGGCTATATCATGAACAATTTCTATATTACTTCATTTTGCTGTGCACAATGTTGCTTTCCCTGTCCACATATTATATTTCCTATGTTAGGTGTATTGACCTCTTTTTCCCCACCTAGATCATAAGCTACTGAAAGGTAGAGGCATTTCTATATTCTTCTTGCCTAGCAACATTTTGTGTATATTTAATAACCACTTATTAAATACTTCACCATAAAGAACATTTGCATCAATATGACTGAAATAGAAATAAAAATAAGTCGACCATAAAAATATCAGAGTAGAAAAAAAAAAAAAGCCGGGCGTTGGTGGCACACGCCTTTAATCCCATCACTCGGGAGGCAGAGGCAGGCGGATCTCTGTGAGTTTGAGGCCAGCCTGGTCTCCAGAGCCAGGATAGACTCCAAAGCTTTTGTCTTCTTCTGTCTGAAAAAACAACAAAAAAAAAAAACAAACAAAACAAAAAATTTATTAGGATAGGGTTCATGATCAGGACCTCGGTTAAGAGCTCTTTATCTTCTAATTCTATTTATCTTCTAATTCTATTTGAATATCAAACTACAGTTTTGTGGAATAAGAATATGATGTAGAGGATCTCCCTTGGCAAGATATCTTACTTCCTTATCCAGCAGTTTGCAAGCTGTTCCTATGAGCATTAAGGACCTGGGGCATATATGACTTTTACTGACTCTTGCCACAGTCATAACATCATCTGAGACTTCCATACTTTTCATTGTTTCCTATGTATACTCACCAAACCCAAGTCTTTCTAAGTGGCATTGATGTCCAATATACCTAACAAAGTTTTGGCCTTCTGATTGTTTTCACCTCTTTCTCCACCCTCCTTTCTTCCCTGGCCAGTCCATCCACAATGATTTCCTCCTAAACTCTGTGTCAGGTTGAAATCTAGGTCCTCTACCAATGGTTCTATTCTGCATTTGGGTAATCCTAGATTGCTCTTGATTTTCTGATTTCCCTGATTGACCTTTCCCTTATTCTTGGCATGCCTGTTTTCTTCTTAGAGCTTTCATTTTGCTTTACTTCTCTCTTATACACAATGCTCTAAATGATAGATCTCCTTTATGTTGTTGTGGCCTTTAAGAAGTCTTTTCTTAATTTATGTGCACCATTTTCCCACTTAACATTTGGAAATTACTGTTGAGTCCTTGATTATTAGTGTTGAATTATCATTTCATGCCTCATATTTTACCTCACCAATAATGTTGTAATTTTCTTGACAATAGAGATTTCATAACTCTTTTAATCAGGCACAGCCTTTGGCACCTCTGAGGATGAATGTGTTCAGTTGGATCAGAGTTCCAGAGCCAGGGCCAGAAGTGACTGAGATCATGCAGATGATCCCCGACCGAGAGATGCAGGTTACATAACAGAAATCCTTGAACATATTGGAGTGAAATGGCTTCTGACATCAATACCTAAGCTCAAATCCACAGATCATGTATACTGAGGCAGAGCTGAGATGTCAAAGAATTCTGATGTTGAATAGCTTTATGTTTGTAGTTCTAAATGCTATGCAGGCAAGTATTCAAGACAGGTCTGAGTATGAATCCGAACTTTGTTTCAATTGAGCTGGGTACATTGGTTAGGTAACTTACCCTCTCTGGACTTCAGATCTTAATCAGCAAAATGAAAAAAAATTAGACTTCAGGTGGTCTTAAGGACTAGATGATTCATTTATAAAATTGTATGATTCTTCTTCCAGATTGATGAATTGGTAGCCCCTAGGCTTTGGGGTTTTCTCAATATTTTATTCTGTGGAATAGGATTTACAGGATTCATTTGCAGTTAGAAATTCTCATTTTCAGCTTTTAACATTTACTGTTTTCTGTTTTCCAATTTGTGTAAAAGTAGATGGACAGATGGTTTATTAGATTTTTTAAATGCTTGTAATAATGTTGTTCAAGTCAACAATGGTTTTAAGCATTGGAGGTCCACATAGAGTGTAGGCTTTGTTTAGAGTAGAAGATGGTTTTCACTGTTCAATTTAAGAATAATAATGTTTACTCACATAACTTAAAGCAACTCTTGGATGCAACTCCAAAGGCCTAATCAGTTTCTTTTATTTTAAGCATGCTTAATGACACTACAGTCTGTTCCAAGTTTAGTTTTAAAACTGACATTACCAGATAAAAGCATATACCTACCATTGCATGTTTTGCCTTTGCTTGAATTATTGAATTCACAACATGATCCCAAATACGACATCATTAATCATAGAAATGTAAAGGAGACATATTCCTCATTTTATAGAGTATTTTTTTTGTGTTCTTTCTGACTTCTAGTGGGGCCACGAATGTTAATATTAATAATCAAGCTGCATCTTAAGTATGTGTAGTACCAACAATCAAAGGGCTGCATAAAACTTAAGTAGAGGAAAAGCCAGCATTGGCTAGCAGAGATCCTCCAAGAGTCCCGAGGGAGGGAAAGCAGGGTTCGCTGACCAATACAAGCAGGAGGGTGTGCACTGGCTCTGGCGGGTCCCTGAGGCTCCGGCCCACCCGGAAGGACTACAGGTGAGGGCTCAAAACCCGAGAAGGCAGCCCGGTGAGCCTACAGACCTCTCAGTAGGAAAAGAAGGACGCAGCGCGAGCGGAGGCGGCGACAAGAGGTGTGAGAGGATATGGAAAAGTTGAAAGGGCGGCGGGGGCGCTGGCGTGACTGGAAAGCGTGCGAGGGGCCGGCGGGCGGAGAGCAGGTGTGGCGAGCCGCGGCGGTGGAGAGTTCGCTCGCACCGGGCGGCCCCTGAGTCAGGGACTCCGCGTGGAGCTGGCAACCCGGGGGCGGAGCCTCAGGGCTGTGGGCGGGGCGAGGGTGGGGCGAGCGCCTGACGCGTCCCAAGGCCGCTGCGGCCGCGGGGGAGGGGCTCGGCGTCAGCGCGTCGCCAGCTGGGCTGCCGGTGGCCTGGAGGGAGCCGAGGAGGAGGAGGAGGAGGAGGTGAGTCGCCTTGGCTGAGAGCTGTGCTGGCCGCGGGAGGCGGGGAGCGCGGCCCCTCCCTCCGGCGCCCGCCTCGCGGGGCCGCGCGGCTCCTAGTTCCCAGTGGGGCGGCGGCCGCGAGGAGCGGGGGTGAGGAGGGCGGAGCCGGGGCCGCGCTTCCCGGGCGCACGCGCGCCTTCCTGCTCTGCGGGGCTGTGGGGTGGCCCCAAGCGATACTTCGAGAGCGCAGAGGCTGGGACTGGCCCAGGCCCTGCTGACCCCAGGCCGCCCTGTCTCGTACTGTTTGGCCCTCCCTGGCCTGCGCTTTCCTGGTCGGGATCCCGGGGTCCCCAACCTCGGGCCGCGGGCACCCCACGGCTCGCGTCCCCCCAACTCGAGGATCCCGCCTAGGCTTGACGTTATCGTCACGTCCCGCCAGTCCCAGCGTTCTTTCGCGAGGAAGGGCTCTCGGAGTGAATAAGTCTTTACAACTCATCGAACAACAGCAAAGTTGCAATAATACATTAATTTAACCCTTGGTCTCTCGGTAGGCAGAGTCCGCACCCCCACTCCCACCCACTCCGCGGTGCAACTTTTATAGTCTTCTCAGAACTATGCAGCATTAGATAAGCCATGAGATAAGGATTCTTAAGTTAATACCTCAGAGGCCCTGTGATGGGAAGCTCAGCGAGAAGGGGTTATGTTTTTTTTTTTTTTTTTTCTTCCACCTGTATCACAGTGTGGAAATGGAAAAGGTGAGTTGAAGGTGATTTTTCCACACGCGGTGCATTGCAGCCCTCATCCCTCCTGTGCCCCAGCTCGCCTGACATAGTTGGTACTACCCTTAAGTTGATTTTGAAGCTTATTATAATGGTCAGCTAAAGGAACTGTTGGGGGAGGGGGCGAGGGGGCTAGGGGACAAGGGGAAGGGCGGTATACTCAATATTGGGTTCTGTTAACCTGTTTATAACCTTAAGCTTTAACCATGACATGAATTTCATGTTGGAACCCACATACCAAGTGTGATATTGAATGTTAATTAGTGCATTCCAGGTCTTGATGTGGAATAGATTCTTCTGAGCTTCAGCTGAGAACTGTTGTCCTTAGGGCCTTGTTCTGTGTTTAATGACACAGTTTAATATTAGGGTTGGAGGAAGACATTTTGAATCTTGATACTTCCACAAACTTGAAAACCATTAGTAGGTCATACCCGAAACTAATAATAATACACTTTATCGCACCAAGCTTTCTTCACTCTTGTTCTGAAATCATATTGACATTTTTACCTTATAATTACAAAACAACAGGATTTTCCATTTGTGGCAGTATAATCCAACTTCACTATTTTAAGTTTTCACGAGATTTACAAGGAACTGAATGGAACTACCTGCCTTTATTAAGTATTTAACTACATGAACCCTCCTGATGTGCCAAACTTGATAATAGTTTTGGCCAAACCTCGATCCCCTACACCCTCAGCCTGTTGAGCAAAGTAAAGTGCTCTGCTGAGCTCTGGTCCCTTCCTTCTTGATTTTTGTTAATTTAAGAATTGCCAAGGAGTCACTATACAATTTTCAAAAATCCCCTTTTTGCTCATATGAGAATGATTTATAATTTTGACACATTCGGTACAAATGATGAAAATTACTTGTAGTTAGCAAACCACAATCACATGTTATTTAAAACATTTTTCTACTTTAGAACTTTGAATTTAATATTTTTTTCAGTTTAATAATTACTCAGATTGATCTTTTTTCTTGAGACAGGGTCTTATATAGCCTAGGGTTGGGAATTTACTGTGTATCTGAGGCTGGCCTTGAACTCCTTATCCTTGCATTTCTACTTCCTACCATGCCAGGATTCTATTAGTCAAATTCTTTAAAAAGGTATTTTTTATTTTAATTTTTAAAAATTATATGTGTGCTTGTGCATGTGAGTGCAGGTGTCTGTAGAAGCCAGAGGTGTCAGATCTTCTGGAGCTGGAGTTGTGTAAATGCTGGGAACTGATCTTGGGTCCTCTTTAGAGCAATTTGTATTCTTAACCCATGTGCCAGTTCTCCTGTCTCTGTCATTCATATTCTTGAATCAAGGACTCTGTCTCCCAGAAGTTTATCAGACTTCTAGAGTTATGGTATGTATGACTTTGATACTCAGTAGGAAGAGAGATCCAGTAAGTAAATAGTAATCTACATCATTATCACCTTAAATTACATTAAAAAAAAGTGAGCCTAGAATTCAGGAACCTTGTTGGGGGTGAGGTGGGATTTTTTGCATCTCTCACAGCACAGTATTTGATGTAGACTTAGTAAATATCTGTTGGTTATGTGTCTTGTCTTGGTAGGTGCTTTTTGAAAGATAGCCACGTGTTATTAATCTGTATGGCTAGTGTCAAGTACAGGGGATACTCTGTAAATGCCTATTTCCTTCCTTCTCTATGACCTCCTCAACCTAGGAAAAATTGAGGCCTGTTTCCTTCCTTCTCATAGGCAACTGAGGCCTTTTTTCACCCATAGATAGTAAAGGTCTTGCCAGAACCAGGATACTGTGTATGATATCATCTTCTAGATTCATATTCACTGTACTGCCCTTTAGATACTGAAATGTAGATTCTTTCACTGTTACCATTTGAAACATTTCTGAAGTTCAGCTTTTCATATGCATCAGAAACTCTAGGACATCCAGGATTTATCCAGTCATGACTCAGAACCCATTCCTGGCTAGCCTTTAGTTAGGTTCTCTACCACTGTGTTAGTGGAGTAATGAATTGTTTTTGTCCATTTTGAATGGTGGCTAACTATTTTCAAGTGTTTGACATTCTGCCCTTTTGATCTCTCCATTTTGAGCTTTCTTTTGATAAGGTGTTCAGTATACGTTTCAGTAGTATGGTTATTTCCTGTTTTTTATACTGTGTATACCCAAGAGTGAGACTGGATCTCTCATAACAAGTTATTAATATTGGTTGAATACACATCCATTCTAATAGTAAGTTCTGTATTAGTGTTGGGGGAGGGATAGTGTCCATAGAAAATTCAGAATTCATTTAAGTATTTTAGACATTTTATTGCCAACATTAGTACTTGGGAACTTTCATATTTTAAATTATAAACATCCATATGAAAAATGACTTCAGTCATCTTATAGACATTTACTTAAGGCATGAAAATTTCACTATGTTGAATTGTAAGGCACTATACATTTCAATGTGTTTTGAGTTTGATGAATATTGTATATTATTTTATATTTCTTACACATAGGAATTTTATGGCACTATAAATAAGGGAGTTTAATGACCCCATTTTTGTTCATTAGTAATTATATACTAAAGAGTAAATTCTCATTACAAGGCCCGTAAATTACTGCCTATAAAAGGAGAGACCTCTTTGATTTTGTTCTCCATACAATTGTAGTTATTGTATTGAGGGAAGTCATCAAACTCTTTAGTAGTCTAAACCTTTAATTTGGTTTTAGAACAGCAGTCATATATTGAACTCCCAAATTGCCATGTATATAACAAGCAGTGCAAACACTCTGTATTAAAAAGGTAATGACCATAACTTTTCTTGGAGGGTTTCTTGTACTAATTTTTTAAGAGGACATTTGAACTAAATTTCCCACAAAAGCCCCAATCTCATACATTTAATGATAGTGGAGTACATGTGTATGTGTAGAAGGGAAAGATGGTAATTTTTGTAGTGGTATCTTTATGTGGACAATTTACTGATTATGTTGAGGTAAACATTTTACAACTCTAAAGGAAAACTTCAATTATCTGAAAGAAATGAAGTATATAAAATTAATTCAAATAAATGAGGAAATTCTTACTGTAAATAATGCATGTTAAAAGATATGACAACTCAGTCTTCATCCCCCCCCCCAACCCCATGTTTGTCATTTGCTTTTACATTACAGAATTGTGTTTTTTCTTGGTTACACTAAGAGTCATGGATGGGAGGAAGTAATGTTGATCTGTAGTTTTTTTTAGTCTCTCCCAAGATCTGGAATGGTGTTCTGTGACATGAGTAATTGTTCATTTCTGTTCTGTACTGCCTCCTGTTTTAGTGATATTCCAGAGCCTTTCATTTTGTCAGCTTCCTCACCAACGTGTGTGGACTCTTGAGAATGTGATTTGATTGAAATTAAACCACATTCCTCTCCCATCCACAGATGCTTATGCTACTTAAAAGCTTGGTTTGGGCAAGTATATTGAACTGGATAACTCTATTTCTTCCCCTCTCTTTAACAACTGCTTTATAGTGTAAACTCTTAGAGTAGAAACAAACCTCAGGGTATGACTCCTGACCTTTGTAGATTCTAACTTAAAATGGAAATTTTACTGATTGATTGGGGTGTTGGAAAATGATTTCTGTTGCAGTTGACTGAGGTTTGCAGTACTCTTGATTTTGAAAGCTATTGTGTAATTTCTAGATGGTCCCTGTCTGTAGCTGTGACTTTACCTTCCTTCCAAGCTTTTTTTTTTTTTTTTTTTTTTTTGAGTAAACAACTCAAATAAATGTGAGCTGATTTTGTATAAGCCAATTTACTTCAGTCTTTAATATTACCTATAAATCTTTTATTTGAAGCACCTGAGAACATGCTTATTTTCAACATGTACTTTTTTTATTTGTTGGTTTTTAAGATGCAAGATGAGTCATATCTTCATTGATTTGGGTAGAGTGTGGTATCAGCAAGAGCTATATCAACTTTGTGAGCAATTGGTGAGTCATTGAGACTTTCTTTCATTTATTTGTTTTTTCATTCTTTTGGTTTTTTGAGACAGGGTTTCTCTGTGTGGCCTTGACTGTCTTGGAACTCACTCCTAGACCAAGCTGCCTCTGCTTTTTGAGTACTGGGATTAAAGGTGTAGGCCGCCACCACTGGTTTAGAGTTCCTTTAATAGATCTGGATGTATGACTAAAGATTTTGGGCTCAAGAGTCAATCGAAACTGAATTTGATCTTTTTGTACAGTATAAGCAGTAGGCCTTGGGAGGAAGGTAGGTATTTATCATGTTTAAATTTCGGTTTCCTCATGTTTAAAATGGGCATAATATCATGTGGAAGTTAAAAAATTAATAATAATATTTGGTGAATTAATTCATGATCATGTTTTAACAGTATGAATTAATACACTATCTAGTTTAAACACTACTTTAAATGGAAATTGTCTCCCATAGAGGTAGAGGTAATTGGGTAACTCAAAACCTTTCTAAATAGAAATCTTGTTCAGATGACTTTAAAATTACAAAAAGCTTGCTTGTTTAAAGCCAGGGGTGATATAGGTAAGCCATTAAAGGCTAGGCTTATAACTCAAAATATTAAATTATAAAAGGGGTAAATTACCAGTCTATTTATATATACATAATGTAGTAATATGTGATGTAAGGTGGCACAATATGCTGTTTTTACAGTTTAGATGTCCCCCAAAGACCTTGGTTTCTAAAGTGGTGCTATTAGCAGGGATTGTGGACCTTTAAGAGGTAGGGTCTAATGTTACAAGGTATTAAAGGTTACAGGAATCCTGAGACCCTGGTCTCATAATCTCCGTTTCCTGGCTTGAGATATATTACCTCAAATTTGCTCTTTCACTATGATATGCTTCCCTAGCCAGAAATTTTTATCTGTAGTGAAGATAAGTTATCAAGATTTAATGTTAGATATGCATAGTACTTGTTTATGTCCGAATCAAAGGTATACCAGTAGCTGTTATTGTGAATTTGAACAAAAGACTTTCTCTGCCTCTAATCTAGATTTCTTCATCTATAGTATAACAGCTAATGAGTAGAGAGATGGGGAGTAAGTAGATAATGTTTGTAAATGTAGACTCAATGCTGCTTGCTGTCACTTCTATTACTATTAAGTTTCAGAACAAATGAGAGCATTTTGAGTTGAAATCAAAACGTCAGTGCAGACACTTGGTACACTAATTATATGGGAATATTTATTATGGATTTGAGGAGGTTACCTTATCATTTATTGCTTAGAAAGCAACAAGCTTAAGATAGTAGTTCTCATGCTGCTTTTCAATATTTAAGAAATTCTTCTGATGCACAGTGATACTAGTGAATGTTTACAGCTGTATAATGGATTATGATACAATTTGTGTCTAGTAAACCAGTGTTTTTAAAATCAGAAGTGTTACACATGAAGGTTAAAGATCCTTTTAAAAAGCAAGCACCATAATAAAAAAGTGTCTCTGTGTTAGGTTCTACTTTATAACTAACCCTTAAGAAATTCCTGTTTGCCAAGTTTTGGTATAGTATCATCAAAGTTATCCATTATTATATGAACAGAATATTAGTATGAACACATTTTCCTTACTATGTGTTTTGTGAGGCCATTTTTTTCACATAGCTCAGTCAAAACTGTGTATGATAGCAGATTGAATGTAGCAATAGATTTGAGTATCCACTTATCTTTTCATAAGCTAAGCACAATAATATTTGAAAAACTGTTATAGCAGTATTTTTTTCTTATTGAGCTTTTATACTTTGAAAGTGTATTCACAAAATGTGATATCTATTTTAGATATTACATATCTTATAAGTTTATGATGATTTAATAAATGCTTAGTATCTTATTTTCCAATATAATTAATATTGGTCATTTTAATATACAAGGTCTTTGGGAATGATCCAGTTTATAAGAATAGAAAAGGACTTACATACTAAGAGATTTTACAACTTTCTTTTTTTTAAATTAAGCTCATTTAGTGGAGCCTTAAAGATTTAGTCTGTTTAGCGTTTCTTTGAATATGGACTTCATGACTCTAATTTATTTCCCTAATTGTAAGGCTCTATGGTTATTGGATTTTTGTGTCATTTTTGAAATAGACAAGGTTCTTGCATGTTTATAAAGATTTATATTTTTAAGATTGATAACACCCATTACTACTGAGTTGAGATAATAATCTTCTTTCCTGGTACCATATTTGTGTTTGTAAGCTTTGACATGAGTTTATGCTCAGAGAGATGCAGATAAGCTGGGCCCCCTCAGTGGGTAGAGATAGCATTTGGAGGAAGCAGACAACTAGCAATAGTGGAGAGATAAAAGGAAATGTAATATGTACCCTTTTGAGACAGATACTAAAACAGCTTAGAGATGTTTCAAGGTGAGTATTTTTACGTGGGAAATACATCTATATGTATAGATTTTGATTTTGTTATATTCTTATATTTGGAGTTTGTATGAACTGAGCTGAAGTAACAGAAGAGCAGGCCATTTTTGAAGGTTGAACTCATACGTCAAAAGTTTGAAGGTTCAAATAAAAATTATTAAGAGGTGCTGGTGAGGTCAGGAGAAGTTAAAATATTCAGGTTGCAAAGTGCCCAAAGAAATCCACATGTCAGAGTGGGTGTTAGAGCATGGCTAAGAAGTGATGGTCAACATGCACACTAATGTCAGAAAAATGTTGTTTGGCTATGGAAAATGTAGAGATCTTCATTATAGGTCATACAGACTGGAAACCCAGAACAGAACTTGGGACATAGAAGAGGCCAGTATTGGAGACTTGAAGTTGAGCTCTTCATTACTGCCCAAGGTCATTGTTAAATCCTTTGATTGATGCAAAGCTGAGCCAAGGAGAAGAACAAAGGGAGTATAGCTGTCTCCATTGGAGTGGAATACTTGCTAATTAAGTGGCTTTGAATTAAGACAGTTGATTTGTTCTTGTCCTTCACCTGAGGTTCTTAACACATCGGTGGTGTATAATGCCTAAACCAAAAACTTCTCTAGGTTAAGAGTTGGTAGACTTTTCTCTGTAAAGGACCCAGATAGTAAATATTTTGGCCTCCTGTAGAAATCATGTTGTTCATATTCCAGTGCACTGTTGCAGTAAGAAAGCAGCTGTACAGAAGTAGTGAAGGAATATGACTCTTTTAGTAAGCATTGATTGTTGAAACTGAAGTTTGATTCCATATTGTTTTCACATGTCACAGAATATAAATTAACCTTTCCCCAACTATTTAAAAATATAAAACCCACTTTTAAATTATACCTATATAAGAACAGGCAGCAAGCAGTGTTGGGTTTACTTACATATTCTAGTTTGCTGACCAGTTTTTAGGAAAGAAATGTCTTATCAGTTATGATGAAGAGAGCTTGGCAGTATTAAAATAGATGTTCTGTAGGACAATGCTGTTAGTGATAGTGTTTTCTAGGTGACACTGATGATAAAAATCCATTTAAGTATTTAGATGTGACATCTGCAGCAGGTTCTAATCATTCAGTTATGAGACAGACTGGAAACTTGACAAGGATTGTCACCTACTGTGCAGAGAGAGCCAGAATCCATTACAGAAATTGTCTGGGTGAGCTGGACAATTGCTGGGGCCAGTGATACACCGTTAGACAAAGATGGTGAAAGAGACAAGTTTGCCATATCCTTGGGATGACTGAGTGTGGCACAAGTATGGCATTGAGCCATATGATTCAGAAAACTTTATGACTACATGAAAATGAAAAAAAGGCTAGTGGTGACTAGTGTAGTTGAAGTAAATTTGATCTTTATTTGCAGAATGTATACTGCATTACCATTCTATAATGATATGTAGTAATTGCCTTGGTAATCTAACTTTAAAGATCCTGTTTTTATTCATGAAACTTACATAGTTATTACCTTTTATGGATGAATTATAAAGGGAAATATAACAAAGAATGACAGCTGTTTACTAGACTAGGTTAGTTTAAGCATTCTAATGTTTTTCTTTATTTTTATACATTTTAAATCAAAATATAATTATATCATTTCTGCCTTCCCTATTCTCCTTCCAGACCCTCCTAGGTCTCTTTCCTCTAACTTCTATGCTTTCTGCACTCTCAAATTGATAGCCCATTATTATGTTACATATGTGTGTTTGCATACACATGCATGCATGCCCAAATATATAAATACAACCTGCTGAGTTTGTTTTGTTGTGTATATGGTTTCAGGGGTGACCATTTTATATTGGCTAGTCAACTGTGCTCATTGCTGGGAGAGGATTCTCCCTCTTTTAGCAGTCATCTGTGACCTGTAGTTCTTTGTCTAGGGTTAGGGCCAACCCATTGAAATTTTCCCTCTTCTGTGTTACCTTGTTTATTGGTGTTGTCATCATTTTGGTTTTGTTTATGCAGCCATTTCTAGGAGAGACTGTTTTACAGCAGTCTTTCTAGTGTTCTAGTTCCTAAAATCTTTCTGACCCCTCCTTTGCAGGAGTTGTGATGTCTGGGCTTCCTGTGTGGTTTTCCAGATTGGGGCCCAGTGCTGAGAAGAGTGTACACATGCCCCTATCTCTAACCCAGAAGCTATGTCCAGTTGATAACCACTGGCAAATGAAAAATTAGTTTTCTCTGACAGTCTCATTGGGGAGACAGGAGACACACTACTCTTAAGGGCAGGCCCCATGCCCAGAAGTAGATAGCACACATAAAGAGATGGTAATGGAATCCTTGGAGGTTCTTTGTTTCATAATCTTTTGGCAGGGCTTTTTTTTCTTTTTTTCTTTTTTTTTTTAACTTTATAGGTCCTTTCTGTACATATTATGACATCTGGTTTTGTCTTTTTATGGGATTCTTATGTACATGAACATGTGTCTCTGCATCTGTTTTTTTTTTTTTTTAGGCTTTTTCTTTTTTCTTTTTTCTTTTTTCCTTCTTTTTCCAAGTGTTCAAAACTAATCTTTTGGCCAGGTCTGTAGCTCAAAAGTAGAGTTTTCTAGCATTTATGAGGCTCTGGATTTAATTCCTTGTTTTGTCAAAAACTGGAACAAAGCAAATTAATTTTGTGTTGTCAGTGATAGTAATAGTGAAGCTTATTTTCTTATATTCTTTGTTGACTTCTCATGACTGCTTTCTGAGGAGACAAAATACTGAAATTTGGAATATGTTGAGGAACCATCAATCTTATCCACTTTTGTTTCTTTGTGTGTCTGTGTGCTTGGGGGAAAGTATACATGTGTGTGGGTGTGTATGCAGATGTGGATGTTAGAGGTTTTTGTTAGATGTTGCCCTCTGTCACTCTCCGTCTCAGTGTTTTGAGACAGGTCTCTCACTGAATCTGATGTTTACTGATTTGCTAGCCTGACTGACCAGTGAGCCCCTTGCATCCTCCTGTCTTCTCCCAATGGTAGGATCATAGACGTATACTGCCCACTATGTGGCTTTTTACATGGCTGTTGAGAATCTGAACTCCTCAGCTTTCTAGCTGCTGCAAAGTGACCAACTTAGCTTCTCCCCATACTCACTGCCCCACAGCCCAGAAACAATAGAACTAGTCCATCATGGCCTGAGACCTCTGAAACTATGAGGCAAAGTAAATCTTTCCTTTAAACTTCTGTCAGTTATTTAATTGCATAATGAAAAAAGTCTGACTAACTTTTGTAGAGTGTTTACTGAAGTTCGTTTAAACCAGACATTAAGAAAGACACCGTGCATATGTTATTTTCAGGTCAGTCTCTATCCTTTAAAGCAGTAGCATCTCAATTTCTTGAAGAATATATTAGAAACCAAACAATACATCTGTCTAGACTTCATAAGAAGTGGAATCCTCTACACCTTGTGACTTATCTTGTGCAAAGATATTTTTTTATGATGATTGATGAACAAATAAATAAATAAAAGAAAATAAGCCTGCATTTTGGGTAAATTTTAAGATTTACTAGCTTTTCATGACTTACATATTGTTGGTATAGAATGATGTTAGAGTCACCTTGAGAAGTGGTGATGATGCATTTGCAGTTTGAGTATCTGTAGATGGACTTCTCTGTCCTATTAGCCACTCTCCCAATAACCACACTGAGGCTTAGTATTAATTATAAATGTGAAGCCCATGGCTTAAGCTTGTTTTTGGTTAGCTCTTATAACTTAAATTATTTATATTTATCTATGTGCTGTTCTAAGACTCACTTAACCTCACGTACTTTTTCTATCCTGCTCTCTCTGTATCTCATGGTGTCTCCTGAGACTTCTCCTGTCTTCTTCCCAGTGTTCTCCTAGTCTGACTTTCCCGCCCAATTTCTTCCTTCCCTGATATAGGCCAGTCAGCTCTTTACTAACCAATGAGAGTAATGCATATTTACAGTGTACGAAGATTGTTCCACAGCATGTATCTGAACTTTAGAACTCAGCAGTTGTCCTTGGTATTAGTAATATTGTTTAGCTCTATTTGTAGGTCATTCCATGACAGAAATGCTTATATAAGACTGTGAAAATGAGCCATTATAGAAATGGATGCACATTGTGAGCTGAATTGGATAGACTCCAAATAGAACATGTAGAAAATGTACTTGAAAGAAGTACTATGTTGGAAGAACCAACACAAGAAAATTAAAGCATATCCTCCATTTGGTTTGGTTGATTGATTTCCTGGTTTGATAGGATTTTAGTTTTGTTAAGCAAAGCATCAGTGAGTACTTGGAACAAAATAAATAAGACACTGCATTAGGCATTTCATGGAAGGCAAAGATGGCTGTATTATTGCAGTGGGAAAGACAGATATATGTCACTGAGGTTCAGAGTACACCATATGGAGGAGGCCAATGATAAGATGGATGTTTGAAGGAGATAAGATGAAGTGGGAGACTATTTTAGCACGGGATATAAACAATAGCATGAAATTGGGAATACATTGCTGGGAAGAAGTAATTCTGGTTCACATGGGATGGATACAAGCTAGAAAAATTCTCCCAACCATTAGTTAAGTATGTATACCCATGGTATAATTACAGTAGTGATTTTGATATTTTATATGCAATTTGTGTTCTTTGTTAATGCTTAACGTGTTTTAATGAGATAGACTGCATTATCCAATTGGAAATACCACTCACTCGAAAACCCGGATGTTATAAATATCAAAACCCAAATTCTCAGTCTATTGCAATGTCTATTTTTCTCTTTGCTGGTTAGTTTTTGCTTCTTTGAGTGTATATAGGGTCATCTGGGAAGAGGTTTCCTCAGTAGAGGAATTGTCACTGTCACATTGGCCTATGGACAAGTCTTTGTGTAGGCATTTTCTCAATTAATGATTGATATGGGAGGACCCAGCCTACCATGATTGATGTCATCTCTGGGTAAATAAGAAAGCAAGCTGGTGATGAGCTAGTAAACATGGAGATGAGCTAGTAAACAACATTCTCCTGTGGTCTCTGCTACAGTTTCTGTTGCCTGTTTCCTCCTTGAGTTCCTGTCATGGATGGCTTCCTCAATGATGGACTGTAACTTAAGTTAAACATTTTTCTTGCCAAGTTGGTTTTGGTCAGTGTTTTATCACAACAGAAAGCAACCTAAGAATTCTCTTTGACTTGAAACAGTAAAATATAGAGAAGCCAATTTAAGACAACTTTTAAATATGATTCTAAGAAGCATTTGGCAGTACAATTAGTGTAATAACAAGTAATTTTTCTCTTAAGTCTTCCCAGAATAAGAATGAGTATCTTGATGCTAGTGTCATCTTTAAATAGCTATAACTTTAGGAATGTGTCTGTTCACATTAGTATAGTAAATGTACACCTTGGCAATCCATATTGCTCTACTTGATATGTGAAAGTAAAAATAAAGGTGTGAAGTGCTTAGCAGACTTGTGTGGATTTTTGTAATCAGAACACACACAATCCATTGGTCTTGTGCTGAGTCCTTGATGTATTGAACTCAAGTATGAAATACTTTCTAAAAGCTAAAACACATACATACAGGTGTACATATATACATTTACCTCATGATTTTCAGTGATTTGTTTTTACAAAAAACAGTATCCATAATTCTATGAAGTTTTTTTTATAAGACTGTGAGTCTTTTATTAGTGCATGTTATTTGTAAACAGGAATGAGTTTCAAAAGTGACTTATTGCTCATGCTCTTATTGCTCTTGCAGAGGACCTTGATTTGGTTCCAGTATCCATTTGGTAGCTTGTAACTATCTGTAACTTCAGGTCTAGGGGATCAGATGCTTTTTTCTGACCTCTGCAGACTCCTGTGCACAGATGGTGCACATAAACTCATGAGAGCAAACACCCATACACATTAAAAAAGGGAATGAATTCCATTATATTTTCTTTCTTTTTTCTTTTTGGTTTTTTGAGGATTTCTCTGTGTAGCTCTGGGTGTCTTGGAACTTGCTCTGTAGAGCAGGCTGGCCTTAAACTCACAGAAATCTGCCTGTCTCTGCCTCCCAAGTGCTGGGATTAAAGGTGTGTGCCACCACCACTTGGCTAATTATGTTTTCATATATGTATGTAAAGTACTTTGCTTGTGTCTATTATCTCATTATCCATACTTAGTTCTTCCATTGATCCCTTCTTGTTCCCAAATGCTTCTGCCTGTATATCCCTTTGGTACTTTTCTTTGAATATATGTCTATCAAAAATTTAAATTTTCTCTTTTGATATTAATAATGTTTTAGTTTTCCACATTGAACAATAAATTTTCCTAACAGCACTCTCTGAAGTCTCCAGGAAGAAGATGGGGCCCTACAACAATGGTTCCACCTGGTTCATAATGAATGATGTCATCAAACTGAAAGACACCATTCAAGTGTTGGCTTTGGACTAAAAACTGCTCAAGACAATTCCAAATTGACTGGCTGAGATGGTTCACTTTCTTATAACATTCTAACCAGAAATTCAGTAAGCCTTACCTACTATTCAGAGACTGGCTACAGCTAGTCCTCTTGAGACTTAACTATTATTTTAGTTTTTTTTTTTTTTTTTTTTTTAAACAGGATCCCATAGAGATAGTGTTGCCCCCAAGATAGCTGGAAGTAATTCTAAGAAAATGACTTCCCCTCTCCCAACAGTTGATGGATTTTTTTTTTCTCAGAGTTGGTTATAAGTTATTATAAGGTTGGGGACATAATAATAATAATGACTCAGGAATCTTGTTTGTTATTAAAACAAGGCAAGAGATAGGATAGAATAATAAGGTAGATTAGTGTATCTACTTGTAAACTATTTTAGTAACTATAGATTCTTGTATATTGATACATATGTAAAATTATCTTTGTATTCTTGTCTAAGATAATTTGTATATTGATACAAATTCAAAATTTATATTTGTTATATTGTTTATGTTACTATTTCTGTATGCAGTATTTTGCACACAAATGTAAAATTATTTTTGTCATACTGTATTTATGTTTCTACTTCTGCTTAAGATATTTTGCATATTGATACAAATTAAGGATATTTTTTATCATATTGCACTATTTCTACCTCTGATCAAGATATTTTTATATATTATTACAATTTTGAGGTCACTGTCTTCATGTTGTACATCTATTTAAAGATTATTTTTATTCTGTGAAGCTTTAGTCTTTATGCTATATAGCTTATTAAGAGTTAGAGGTTATTAGTCACACGTGTTTGTAATACTTTAGTTAGGCTCTCTAGATGCACAGAGATGTATATCAAAGGTCTACAGAATATGGCATTTAAATGTTTAAATAATTAAGAATTCTATTGACGTTGAGACATGACTGCTCCTGGCAGCACCAATCCATTCCTGTGAGGATGTTGGGCACCAAAGGCACTCCATATAGAGCTTGTTTTCTCTTGGCATAACTGGCCTCTTGGGCAAAGAACTGCGCTTGTCTCAACTGTTGACAGTAAGCACACTGTCCAAACTGGACAAGCAGGTTACAAAGAAAAGCTACTGCTGAACCTTGCCAAGACAAGGTAGGATAGTCTTTCGAATTTTCCTTCTTCTGAGAATGGTCTGTCATATATTCTAGGCTTATAGCCAATGTTGATTGTCCTAGCATTGCAGAGAAACTTTGGGTGACTGTCCAGATATTTCTGTCATTTCTTGCACCTTTTGAAAGTTGCTTGCTTGCACTTCCTGCTTATTCAGGTAATATTTTCCTTCTCAGGTCTTTGATGGGGTTGAATACTAGATAGTCACAGTTACTATCCTCTCATCTTAGTTACGACATTTTAGTACAAGATTTAGACTCCTCAGGATAGGACAGCTATTAAATGACCTCTGTTATTTGCCAAATACCTATAGCCTGAACATTTACTATGTGTTTCTTGCTTGATGTTGTTCCTGTTGATTGTAGTTCTAATCTTATGCATGTTATTATCCTTCTTTTCCCCTGGAGAATCTTGATATTTGTTCTTATTGTATATAGTTTTGTAATAGGTTTAGAACCTTATGTAGACCAAAGGGGGGAGTATTGTGGGAATTCTGACAATAGCTTTGGGATATCAGCCTTAGGACAAGGCCTGGGGTGCTACATGAGGACTGAAAAAGCTGGAGGAGAAAGTGTGTTCTCTTGCTCTGGCTTGTGTTTGATGTGGTGGGAGACCCAAGTGTCGTAGTATGGAATTGGCTGGGGCGTCGGCCTTACTCTTTCTGTGTGAGTCTGTCATTTTTCAATGCACCCCTTAGTAAATCGTTTTTTATTACCTCTGTGATTTCATGCATCACCCCTAATTTTGATTCTAAGTATGAGTAAAAGCATGACATACTTGTCTATCTTAGCCTGGCTTATTTTTTCATAACATGATGATCTCCAGTTCTGGCTTTAATCTGGTCTTTCTATGCTTTGCCCCATTCTTCTTGGGAATAGGAATGTTTGCTGTTGTATATTGGAATATGTATCTTATGTTTTTTTTTCTTTTCTTTTATTTTGGTTTTTCGAGACAGGGTTTCCCTGTGGCTTTGGAGGTTGTCCTGGAACTAGCTCTTGTAGACCAGGCTGGCCTCGAAATCACAGAGATCTGCCTGCCTCTGCCTCCTGAGTGCTGGGATGAAAGGTGTACAACATCACTGTCTGGCATGTAGCTTATGTTTTGATTAAACAAGTGGCAGGCACACAGCCTGAGCCCAAGAGACTCTACTTACATTTATGGAGACTTTTGAAGTTAGATCAAATGTATTTTGCATTATGACATGTCCATGAGCCTATAGAGATAAGGGTAGAAGACATGGCTTAAAAGCTTGGTGTCAAATTGACTAAGAGTGGACTTGTGATTGTTAATATAGCAATTTGTGAGAATTTAGGTAATTGTGGAAGCAAACTTCTGGAAATGCCTATGAAGCCAGTTTTGAGAGGTGGGGTGTGTTTCTAGACAGGGTCTCACTATGTAGCTCTGGCTGTTTTGGAACTCACTATGTCAACTAGGCTAGCGTCAAAGAACTCACAGAAACCCACCTGCTTCTGCCTCCTGAGTGGTAGCATTAAGGCATGCACCATTATGACATGTTTCTATAGAGGTATTTCTAATTCAGGTGATTGAGACAGGGATACTCACCCTAAATATAGGAGGGGCACAGGATGGGGTCTTAGAGTACATAAAAAGAAGGAAGTATTCATCTCTCTACTTCTTGATAGATTCAATATAATGAGCTTCCTCACACTCCTGCTGCACCTACTGCCCTCCATGATGAATTGTGCCCTTGAACTGTGAGACAGACAAACTCTTCATAAGTTGTTTTTGTCAGTTATATTGTCCCAGTAACATGCAAAACAGTTACTACAATATGTTAGTTCTTCTATTTGGGAGTTACAACTAATTTTCACTTGCCTTTCTGGATTTTTCAGGATGAGCTTCTTAGTACTCTTTTTGGCATTTTGACCTCACAAGACATTTGGACAGGCGTAATAACCTAGGAGGAGGTGGCAGCTACTGAACTGAGAAAGAGATTCCTTTTGTTCTTTTGATGATAGTTATTCTGACTGGCATGAGATGGAATCTCAGTTTACTTTTGATTTTAATTTCCCTGATGACCGAGGATGTTAAACATTTAGTTTTTTTCATGTATTTATTGGTCAGTATATTAATTTGGGAAGTGTTTTTTCAGTTCATTTGTACAATTATTTATTTGAATTATTTGTTTCATTGGTGTTAAGTTTTTTTTGTGTTCCTTATCTAACTAAATTAGTAAGAAGTCATTCCTATTAATCAGACCAGACCTTGTGACCATCTTGGATTCTTCTCTTTCTTATCCATGGCCCATCTATTAGTAACTCATGTTGCATGTGACCATTTTGACCACCTCATACTGCTACCTGGTTCAAGCTATTATCATCTCCTATTTGGCCTATTGTAGTAGTCCCCTGACTGGTCTCAGGTTCTCCTTATAATCTGACACCCAACACAACTGTCTAGCCTTTATGTAGTAGCCAATGTAATTATGCTAAGATAGAATTAAAATCCTGTCATTCAAAACTCCAGTTAAGTATAGAAGTCTGTTAACTTCTCTATGATATTCTCCCATTGCAATCTTATTTTTATTTTACTGCTTTCTTTAAAACCCTACATCCACATTTAGTACTGTATTACTTTTTGAGCCACTATTCTCAGGGGCCTTAGTATTTGCGTTACTTTGTGTGCATGTTCTCTCTTTCCTCCTCCTTTATTCCTTTCCCTTTCTCTTCCCTTTTTCCTCTTCCTTTCTCTTCTCCACCTCCATTTATTTCTCCCTGTTCCCTTAAGACAATAGTCTCACTGTCTAGTCCAGCCTGCTGCCTCCTAAGTGCTAGAATTGGAGGCTTATGTTACTATGCCTGGTTTCTTGGGTCTTGATAGGTTGAGTCTCTCTTAGAACCTTCTTTGGCCGTATTAGGTAAAATGTGCCTCATTTTCCAGCCGCTTTATTTTTCTTATTAGTACTTTTCCTAACTAATTTATGGTATATTTCAGTTTATATTTTTGTAGGCTGTCATTTGCTGTTAGAAAGAAAGCTTTGAAGTACATTGAATTTTTATTGTTTTACTACTGAACTTAAAATTTTTCTCTATATTGTAGACATTTAGTGCTTAATTGGGTACAAAACCAAAAGACAATAGGAGGCTAATTTTAAAGGCGTATACCTTTAGTAAAGCCTCATCTTTGGAAATTTTTGGGAATATTGCTTTTTCCAGGTGCTTGATGTTATTGATTTTTAATATTTTAAATATTCATTGGTAATATTCACAAAATGAATAAACTTATTTAAGTATATAGGTCAATGAATTTTGACAAATACATGCTTTTATGTAACTGTTACTCTGATCAAATATAGAATATTTCCTTTTTCTAAAGTTAAATTTATTTATTTTGTAAATTAGCATACAGAATATTTAGCTTTATTATGGCATTTTCAAACAAAATTTGTTACTATTTGGTCCTTCTCTCCCACCCCCCTGCTTACCTTTGTGTGTTTCCATCCTAGTTGTTTCATTTCTGTTTATATAATATTACATTTGTTTTATTGCCTCACCCTCCAGTCCTTAATACTTCCTCCTTCTCATTGTTCTCTATCCATTTTCATAATCTATACCCATATTTACACCCGTGTGTGTGTGTGTGTGTGTGTGTGTGTGTGTGTGTGTGTGTGTGTGTGCACATGTATGCCCACGTGTGCATGTAAGATTCACATGAGAGAATGTAATATTTGTATAAGTCGGGATTATTTCCTTACTTTCTAGACCTACTCAATTTCCAGCATAGTTCATTTTTCTTCACAACTGATTATAATTCCATAACCCATTCATCTATTGATGGACATCTTGGCTTATTCCATTTCTTTGCTATTGTGAATAGTGAAGCAGTAAATATGGATGTGTAAGCATCTCTGAGGTAGAATATAGACTCCTTTGGGTATATGTCCAGGAGTGGTAACTTTCATACTGATGGCCATAATGGTGTCAGGTTTAATTTTCCACCAGCAGTGAATGAGGGTTTTTCTTTTCAAATATCCTTACCAGCATTTTGTGTCTTTGTTTCCTTGATACCTATTTAATGTCATGATATCTATTATGACTGAAGTTGGAATTTCAAAGTAATTTTAATTTACATTTCCCTGATAGCTACTGATTTTGAATACTTTAAAAATATTAATATAACACCCCTACTCCCTTGCCCTCGGAGGAGCATTAACAACAATTGGTTATCCAGTATTAAATGGTCAACTCTGTAAACATAGACATACAACTAACATTATATGGACTTAGAAGGTTTTATTTATTTTTTTATTTACTTATAGCTCTCTCTGTCTCACTCGTGTGCGCACGCGCATGTGTGTGTACACACACAGACACAGACACACACAGACACACACACACACACACACACACACACACACACACACACACACACACACACGAGAACAAACCTCTACAAAACCAAAGCAAACAAAAAGAGCACCAAAAAATAAAGTCTATTTTGTTTTTGTTCACTAAGCCTGAGCATGAGGCCTGCCCTTGAATGTGTTTGATACACCCAGTATCACTCTGTTGAAAAAGTGATTTTCCTCACTCAATAGCTATCAATTGTGAATATTCTCTTGTCTAGGGGTGGGGGTTTATGCCTACAAGCACTGTTAATTCTGAGCCATCTCTCTAGTCATATTTATTTATTTATTTTAATATCAACACACAAAGTTTTAGATACCATTATGACATTTTCTTTTCTTTTAAGTTTTTCGAGACAGGGTTTCTCTGTGGCTTTGGAGGCTATCCTGGAACTAGCTCTTGTAGACCAGGCTGGTCTCGAACTCACAGAGATCCGCCTGCCTCTGCCTCCTGAGTGCTGGGATTAAAGGCGTGCGCCACCAACACCTGGCACCTTTTATGACATTTTCAAGTAAAATCTTTTTAGTTGATTCTCTCCTTATCTCTCCTATCTCTGCCTGTCCTTCTTTCATCCCCCAAATCTCCTTTTGCCTTTATGTTATGTGTCTTTTTCTTCTCCCCCTTTCTTCATTATCTCATTTTATCTTCTTATAGTCTCTGTGATAGTTTTGTAAATTTGATACGAACTAGAACCATCTGGAAAGAGAATTTTAATGAAGAATTGTCTGTTTTAGTCTATATCAATGAGGAATTGCTGTGGGCATGTCTTAACTGAAGACCTAGCTAGGACCATTCTCTTGGGTTGGGTCCTAGACTGTAGAAAAAGTGAGTTGAGCAATAAATATTCATACATTAATTTATGGGTCTCTCCTTTTGAGTGTGGATATGACGTGACTATTTTTGAGTTCTTGTCTGCTTGGCTTTCCCATTGTCATGGACTTTAATCTGGAATTGTCAGAAATAAATTTCTTCTATTTCAGCCACTCTGAATGGTTATTTCGCTATGGAAATGTGAACTATGGCTTATAAGCATGTATATGTATGTATATTTATAATGTCAGATTTGATGTCATGATCATATTATTAGATGCAGGACAATATATCTGAAAAAGGTACTTTATAAAAGTGATTAGAGCTGGGTATGTTGAGGCGATGCATACATAAATCCCAGCACTCGAGAGGCAGAAGCAGGTGAATCTCTGTGAGTGAGTCTAGCTTGGTGTATATCACAAGTTGCAGGACAACCAGGGCTACATAGTGAGACGTTGGCTTAAGAAAGTGTTTCAAACAATTAGCTTAGGAATAAATTTTTATTTCTTCAACATCATCAAGGGCATTTACGTAGAAATTATAGCCAGCATCTTAATGATATTCTAAGACAATACAGTTAACTACAAAAAGTGAATAAAAGCTTCCATTCTAGAAAGAGGTAAAATTACCTCTTTTAGCAGATGACTTGCATTTTCTATTTGGAAAACCTAAAATCTTGGAAAACTTACACATTAGAACTTTGTAAGGTAAAAGAACAGTATGCACAAATGAATTGTATTAAAATCATTTCATTTATAAAATAATAAAGAATCATCTTAAATAATCACCTAGGAAAAATCTACAGAAATTATTGAGAATGATTAAAAAAACAAAGGAATCAAAGGAATTAATATTGTTGAGATGATATTCTTTCCAGAAATTATTTACATTTTCAAGGTAGTGTCAGTCAAAACTTTTCTCATTTGCTTTTTTTTTTTTTTCTTTATGAGAAAATGAGAAACAATGTCAGCATTGTTGGTTTGTGCCTATAGTTACAGTATTTGGTCACTAAGGTAAGAGACTACTGAGTTTAATGCCATCCTGGGATCCATAGAAAGATATCATCTCAACACTATTACCACCACCACCACCACAAACTATCATCAAAGTACACTAAAAGAAAATGACACAAAGGAAAAACTAAGAAGCTGATGTTAAAGTTAATGTGGAAATTTAGTATACTCAGAGTAGTCAACACAGAGTCCAAAAAATATAAGCATGAAGAAATCAAATTTCCTGACTTCAAAGCTTACTACAAAACTGAAGTTTGTAGTAATGATAGTGATGACAGACATGAGGCTGTGTGAATAGAATTGAAAGACCAGAAATGATCATTGACTTTTATAAAGTTCAATGAGTCAGTTTCCATTTCTCCGTTCTCTTCCCTTCCTTCTGTTCTTTTAAACTGTTGTTATTCTGAGATTTTCATGCAGTGTTTTCTGATTATATTCATCCCCCAGCCCCAGATACTCCTTCACTCCCACCCCCATTTCAGGAGTATGCTCGAGGTAGTTCCTCTCTATCTCAACCCATCAAGTCTGGGTTGGCTGAATCCTCCTGGATGTGGGGCTTGCACTGGAGTGTGGTCTATATACCAGGTATCAAACAACTGAAGAAAACTGACTTACCCTCTTTCAGCAGCAACCAAATGTGAATAGTTCTGCAACTAGTGGTGGGATATCATATTAACCTCCTCTTCTTCAAGTTGGAATTTTGTCTGGCTTGAACTTGTATGTTGTAGGTCTTATGCATGCTGTCATTGTCTGTGAGGTCATATGTACAGCTGCTATTATTGTGCATGATCAACATGTTAATATGAACTTGCCATCTTTTAGATGTATTTAGTCCTGTGAAGTTTGCTCTTAGAACTGCCTGCAGTGTGTCCTATTGATGGGGATGTCCTTCTGTGTGCTGTGAATATGTTTCTCTTATTGGTTGATAAAGCTATTTCAGCCAATGGATAGGCAGGATGTTGGTAGGCAGGAAGTATAGGCAGGGTTACCAGACTAGGAGAATGCTGGGAAGAGGATGCAGAGTGTGAGTCACAACAGAGACGCCATGTAGTTACTGGTAAGACAGGAAGCGGGCATTCTCTGTAAGCTGGACATTCTCTGGTAAGCCAAGATAACATGGAGATACATAGATTGATAGAAATGGTTTAATAATTAAGATAGAGGCAGTAAGAAGCCTGAGCCATTGGCCAAACAAACAGTTTATAATTAATATAAGCCTCAGTCTGTTTGTTTAGGACTAAATGGGTGTGGGGCTGGATGTAGATTTTGATGTGCATGTTTTCATTCATTTCTAGGAAGTTTTTAATTTCCCGTTAGATTTCTTCCTTGATCCAATTTTCACTCAACAGTAAAAATTGTTTAGTTTAGTTTCTATGAGTTTCTGTACTTTATGCCATTCCTATTGTTGTTGGTATCTAACTCTATTCAATTGTAGTCAGATAGGATGAAGGATATCATTTCAGTTTTCCTGTATCTTTGGATACTTGCTTTGTGTTCAGATATGTAGACAGTTTTAGAGAAAGTTTTGTGCTCTACTGAGAAGGAAGTGCATTCTCTATTGTATGGGTGGAATGTTCAGTAAATTTCTATTAAGTCCATTATATTTATGATGTTATTTAATTTCAAAGTTTCTCTGTTTAATTTTTGTCTCGATGGACTGCTCCTTGTTGAGAATGGGATTTTAAAATCACCCACTGTCACTGTATTTAGGTCAGTATATTATTTTAGATTGAATAGTGTTTTCATTTTCTTTCTCTCTCTCTCTCTTTTTTTTTAATGAAGTTAGGTGCCACTGTGTTTGCTGCATAGAATTAATATCCTCTTGGCGGATTTTTTCTTTAATGAGCATGATGTGTCCTTCTCTGTCTTTTCTGACTAGTTTTGGTTTGATGACTATTTTGTCAGATAAGAGAATAGCTTTACTTCTTTGATTCTTAGTTTCATTTAGTCTGTGTCTTTTTATTGGGGTATTGAGACCTTTTATGTTAAGAGTTATTATTGAACAGTATTTACTAATTCTTGTTATTTTGTTAGTTGTTCTGGGATTATATATTCCTTGTGTTCTCTTGAGTGTGTTTAGTCTTTCCCTAAGACTGAAATATTTCTTCTATTAACTTCTGTAGAGCAGATTTAGTGGGCATGACTTCCTAAAGTATATTTCTATCATGAAACAGTTTTCTTTCTCCAGTTATGACTGGTAGTTTTGCTGAGTATGATAGTCTGGGCTAGTCTCTCTGATCTTTGTGAACTTTCAGGCTCTTAAGGCTTTTGAAGTCTTCATTGAAGTGTTACTCTGATGGGTCTTCTTTTTTATGTGACTTAGTCTTTTCCCTTGAGCTTTTAATATCCTTTCTTTGTTCTGTATATTTAGTGTTTTGTATATTATTTGTTGGGGCGGGGTCTTTTCTGGTCCTGTGTATTTGATGTACCTAGTACATTGTACTTTGATAGGCATCTCTTAGTTTGGGAAAGTTTTCTTCTGTGATTTTGTTGAAAATATTTTCTTTGCATTGACATGAGTTTCTTCTTCTACACCAGTGGTTCTTATCCTTCCTAATGCTATGAACCTTTAGTACAGTTCCTCATGTTGTGGTGACCCCCAGTCATAAAATTATTTTCATTGCTCCTTCATAACTGTAATCTTGCTACTGTTATGAATCGTAATGTAAATATCTGTGTTTTCTTATGGTCTTCAAGTGACCTCTGTGAAAGGGTCATTCAACCTCAAAGGGGTTGCAACCTACAAGTTGAGAATCAATTCTCTATACCTCTTACTTGTATGTTTGGTCTTTTCATAATGTCCCATGTTTCTTGGATGTTTGCTCTTGAGGGTATTTTTAGATAATAACTTTTTTTTTTCTTTGTGTTGTTGAGGCTTTCCTCTGAGTTTTTTGTTTCAAGTTTGGCTTCTTTTTTAGGAAACAGCGTTCCTTCTTAGCTTTGGAGCCTGGCCTGGAACTTGCTCTGTAGACCAGACTGGACTGGAACTCACAGAGATCTGACTGTCTGGGATTAAAAAGGCATGTACCACCGGTAGTTACTTTCCTATTGTGATAAGACACAATGACCAAGGCAGTTTATAGGAGGAAGAGTTTATTTTGGGCTTAGGGAATCGGAGGGTTAGAGTTTGTAATGGTGGCTAGGAGATAACAATCAGCAGGAGCAGCAGCTGAGAGCTCACACCATGACTTTTAAACAGGAGGCAGAGAGCCCACTGGGGATGAAAGGAGGCTTTTGAAACTTCAGTCTGCTTCCAGTGACATGCCTCCAACAAGGGCATATGTCCTAAAATCCCCAAACAATTCCACCAAATAGGGGCCTAGCACTGAAACATAAGATTCTATGTGGGCATTCTCATTCAAATCACCACAGTTGGCTAAAACAGTATTTTAAATAGAAAGCTGTAGATAAATCTGACTCTGCCATCACCACTTTCCCAGTAGCATTAAGGTATTGTGATATTGAGTTCTACTGGCATATGGATGGAATGTGAGTTTGTGGAAGTGTGCTACCTACTGTAGGCATTTTGCTTTTGTTAATGACACTTTTATGAGTGACTGCAAATCTAGGGAAGAGAAGAGTTGGAAGAAATACTATGTTCATCCATTTGTTCTTCATGCAGATATTGGCTATCTATGATAGTGTCCCACACATTCTCTGTTAATTCATCCTTTCTCTTTTAGCTTCTGTGAACATCTTCTAGTTTAACTTGTGGGGAGAACAGGTATGTTTTTAAATTCAGGACAGGCACTGTTTGAGGTGGCTGGCATGCAGTGAACTTAAGCCCTCATGTCACATGTGTGAATAGTAAACATTATCTGTATAGTGTGTGGAGATGGACTCCATTGTAGAGTATGAACTCATGACTATGTGGTTGCCTTTTTAGGTTCTCATAACACTTTAGGTGTATAGACAAAGCAAATGTGCTTTATTTAGCAAAGCTCTGACCTGCTGGGCAATCTATTTTAAAATAGTCCTTCAGATAATGGCAGTTGTTATTGTTTAATTTTATACTGTCTCTCTTCTACTTATTTATATATACTGTTGTTTGCTGATGTAATTCTTTCAGAAAAACATTTTATGAGGATTCATTATGTGCTTGTGATGTCACTGAAAAAATGAAAAGGACTTGCTTCCTGAAGGAATGGTCTGACCTGCAGAGGCGGGTTTAGGGGCCTTAACATACAATACTTGTATTTGCTCCAAAAAAGATATTAGCTTTGGTAGCACATGTGGTTTTTATAAACAGCTTTCTATGTCTTTAGTTTATGAATAAGGTTTAATTTCTTATTCAGGTTTTGATATCTGTCATCTTTGAAATTACTATTTAGGAAATAATTAACATCATGAGAATTCATTGTTTGTTAATGTTCTTAAGGAGATATTATATTAGTTTGCTTTTCTGCTGCTGTGATAAACATTATGATTAAAGCATCTTGGGGAGGAAAAGGATTGTTTGCCTTGCACTTTTAGGTTACAATCCACCATAAAGGGGTACCAGGGCAGGAACTTGAGGAACCATGGAAGAAGGCAATTACTGGCTTGCCTTCTGACTTGTGTTCAGCTAGCATTCTTTTCTAAGACAAGGCCTCACCATGTAGCTCTGGCTGTCTTGGAACTCACTGTGTATACCAGGCTGGCTTGAATTCACAGAGATCCTTCTGCCTCTGCCTCCCTAAGTGCTAGGATCAAAGTGTGTCCCACTATGCCCAGCTTCAGATAGCTTTCATATACACCACAGGACTTCAAGCCTAGGGATGGTGTTTTCCACAATACGCTAGAACCTTCTGTGTCAATTGGTACTCAAAGCATTGACCCCACAAACTTGTCCACAGGCCAATCTGAAATAGGCAGATTTTCATTTGAGATTCCCTCTTTCCAACCGACTCTAGGTTGTGTGAAGTTGACAATAAAAATTAATTAGGGTCCATATACATATATGTGTATTTATTTATTTATCTGTATATGCTTGTTTTATTACATAACTGTCTTGTTTATTGTAATGGCATTTAAATCTAAGAACTGTTTTATTGGAATAATTTTATAGTCTTATTTTTTATGAAAATTTGAACATTGGCATCATAATTGCTTTACAAATCTTTTCTCTTTCAGCATACTGTCCTTTAATAAACAGATGGTCACATTAAATGGTGTATAAATGAAAGTGTCTTAGATAAAAAAATTGCAATATTTGGAAAAGAAAATATAATTAGTTCTCCAAATTCTTTTGGCTCTCTGGTTTAGGGAACAATGTATTAATTATTTTCCTTACTTGCAAACTACCATCAGGTATTTGGATAATACCCATTTCTTATTTTGTATCATTGTTTTTTTTTTTATCATAAGTCCCATTCCCATCTTTTACCCCCACTACACAAACCTTCCCTAATAAGACCCCCAATTTCATTTGAGATATATATATATATATATATATGTGTGTGTGTGTGTGTGTGTGTGTGTGTGTGTGTGTGTGTGTGTGTCTGTATCTATATCTATATCTCCGTATGAATTTTCCTAGTCTATTTAACTCATATAAATTGAATTGTAGAGTATTGCCCTACTGTGGCCTGCTTACGTTACTTGTAGCATGTATCAGATTTTCCTTTCTTCAAAATGCTGAATACTATTCCATTAAGTATACATATATCACATTTTGTTCCTTCAGGCATTGAAATGCACTTGGATGCTTCCTACCTGTTGACTGTTGAAACCATGCCATTATTGATATGGGTGTATAGATAAGGTGTTCAAGTCTTTTTTTTTTTTTTCAGTTCTTTAGAAACTTATAATGAGAAGTGATTGTTAGATCATGTAGTAGTTGTGTTTTATTGTTTTAGGTGGTACTGAACTATTTTCCATAGTGGCCGTGTAATATTATATTCCTTTTAGCAATGTACAAGGGATGCCATTTTTGCCTTGTCTACACTTATTTATGCTATTTTAAGCAAGAGACCTCTGGAGTAATAATCATGAGAGATAACCTGTTAAGATCTTATTGTGTTCTGAGTGTTTTTAAGGTTTACATCTAAGAAGACTTCAAACTTCACAACAGATTTTGGGGTGTGTGTGTGTGTGTGTGTGTGTGTGTGTGTACATATGTGCATACATACACACATATATGAATATAACTATACATACTAATAGAATATAACTATACTGCTAATAGAATCCTTCAGAAAACAGGATGAAGAGCTGGAACTTTGAATGGGTACCAGTATTTAGCAGATACTTCTGTACCCAAAGGGACCTGCTAGGCTCTATTTGTAATTTCAAAGAGCTGGTTTTAAATGGTGCTGGACTTGAATCCATGTCCTTGTGAATGCTAGGATGGCTCTGGACTAGCTGAGCTATTCTTCTAGCTCCTGGTTTTGTGGCTTCTGAATTTCTTGAATTATACAGAGTGTAAAAAGAGTTCTTTACCTGGTTTCCAATAAGTTAGGGTGTCCAAATCTTTTATCAAGGCTAGTGTGAGGAGTTTTATTTGGGGTACTGTAAGGATCATGTGACTGAGCTGACAAGATTGGGATATTTGAATCATACCTAGGAAAGCTGAAGTGTTCTGTGTTAATAGTCCTGGGTTAAGAAGTAATTACACTTCTCTCTGCAACCTGTGGAGCTGAATAGGCATCTTACCCCAAATAAATTTCTGAAGGAGAAGAATCTCCTAGCAGTAAGGGACTCTGAGGTGTGCTGTTAGTGCTTAGAGGCAGAGTAAGTATTAGGAGGGAGCTGGTCACTGTCGGTGAGCAGTGTCATGGCAGGTGATTGGATTACACATTTCAGAAGAATGCATACAGGCTGTCCAAGAGCAGAAGAGCTCCATGCCATTTTTTGCTACAAGCAATAGTTAAACAAGAATCATCCTAAATGCTTGATGTCTTCTGAACTTGACTCTGGTAGCTCAGAAAACTTAAGAAGATGGTAAAATAGGAAATTTGTGCCTAGGAAAGGCACTGGCAGTGGCTGGGTCTGGGCAGTCCCTGGCAAATTGAAGGCCCTAGGTTTAGTGCTAAATGTACTTGGAGTATGAAGCTTTTTTTGTTGATGTTTGTTTGCTTTGTTTTGTTTTGTTTTTAATTTTTGGTCTAGTCTTTTATTTTGAAAAATAATGTTTTAACCATTGAAATTTTGAGAGAAATAGAATAACAAACATCCTGAATATTTTAGTTGTTAAGCTTTGCTTAGGAGAGAGATGGGGGGAGAGAAGGCGGGAGAGGGAGAGGGAGGGAGTGTGTGTGTGTGTGTGTGTGTGTGTGTGTGTGTGTGTGTGTGTGTGTTTGGTATGATAGGTGAGGTTAAGCCATTTGAAGTACTTTATTTTGAAATACTGTTTAAGAATTACAATGCACTCCTGTCGTGACAGTATTATAATTCAATACTGTTTTATACCTTATGTTTAACTATTGGCACAACAATGTATTATACATAGTCTGTATTCCATCTTTCCAAGTTATCTATCTTAAGATTAATAATTTAAAACTACTGAACTGAATTTTATAAAAAGGTACCATAAGATTTTCAGTTAGGTTGTGAGTTACTAGAATTACTCAACCATTTACCCTGGGGCAGAGGTTGTTTCATCACTTTGAATGTTTAAATAGAGGTTAAAAATGAAGTTTTTCCCTAAAACCCATAATTTCCGTTTTGGGTAACATGCTAGGTATGTTACCAGTTTTGCAACTGGTAACAATTACGGAATGATGATCATTGTTGAATCTTCGTGAGTGTGGTTCTCTGGACTTTCTTCCCTGCCACAATAAATGTTTGAACAGTTTAGTAATAGAAAGTTGGGGGATTTTTTCATCTGTTTTCAAATTTGTACATTGAGAACATTGTTAAAATCATCAGAAACATTTTAATATCAGAAGAAATCTATCTATAAGACTAACACACAGTAGTAATTGTTGTACCTTTAAAATATTTGAAATGTGTAGGTTTAGGGGTCTATATGCAGACATCTCATGGTAACTTTTACTGATTTTATTGAAAGTCAATCATTCTTTGGAGTTCATTATTCATATTAAAGGCCTCCATCTTTTCCCAATTTTGTTATCTGTTTCTGACGTGGGAGAGAGACAGAGTCCATGGTTGACACTAATGAGGGAACTTTAAGTCTGGGTGTCAGTTCATAGTAAGGCCAAAATAAAGATGGATATGAAAATTACAATTGCACCTGAGGGATTGATTTCACATGATAATGCAGTGCTGATGTTGTAGCTCTAATTCAGTCTTACCAGACAACAGAATCTGGGTAGCTAGGATGAGTGATTTTTATAAGTATTATTTATTACTTGTTTATGTGTGTCTGCATATATGATGTACAGGTGAGTGCAGATGTCTGTGGAGGCCAGAATTGAGTCCTTTGGAATTGGAGTTACAGACATTGGTGAGCCACCTGATGTGGGTTCTAGGATATGAACTTGGGTCCTTTGGAAAGTCAAAATGTGTTTTTCATTGCTGAGCCATCTTTCTAGCCTTAATGAGTTGTTAAAAAGAAAAGATAAAAATAAAATAGAATTGTACCATTACACTGTTTATCTTCTTTAGGATTTATGATTTGAATTTTGAAATATCATGTATATTATTGATAGCAATAGATTTATTATGGTTAGAAATTTTTGTACTTTTTAATAATTGAAGGGACATTTTTACTACACATAGCTGTTCCCCCAAAACAGTTTATCTTCTTTTGAGACAGTGAGTCACCGTGTAGCTGAATTTAACCTTAAACTCAAAATCTTCTCTCAGCCTTTGTGTACTGAGTTACAGATGTGTACCGTCATGTCTGACCAAACTTACATTTGGTAGACAGCAACAAAACAGCATTCTAAAGGTCTCTGAGAACATATAGTACTTTGGTGATTTCTGAATGTTAAAAATCCTGCTGTTTTGGTCCTATTATACTTTATAAAGGTTTTATATATTGAATAATCATGAAAAAGAATTAATAAGTGAGATGATTTTACTTGGCCTTTGAATGAAAGACAGTTTACTTATCAGTATTAGTGTTTCTTAGCAACAAAAATTATCCCTGTCTTTGGTATTTTCATATTTTTCTGTAAAGACACATTTGGAAATATTTTATATGATTTGGTGCTTGTCCATCTGTCTGGAAGCTCTTTTCTTTATTACCTAAACATGCTAATTAAACTTCACATTCAAATAATGCATTCTTTCAGTTTAATAACCCACATTTTGACTTGAGAATCATTTGGCTTGTCAGAATCTTAAAAGGATTCGGGAAAATAAATTTCTTCCGTGCATTGTGAAGCTAAAAGTTATTGAAAATGTGCTATATTTTCATAATACAACAAGTACAAAAATACTGCCATGGGAGCTGGCTAAGTATTTTCTTATTGTCCTTTGCCTCTAGGGATATGGTTTAATCACTTGTGATAAAGAAATAGCTTGGCTATAATTTTGGAAAGTTGACTTGTATTCACTTGAAATCATAATTTATGAAAATGCTAGGCTCATGGGGAATGCTATTTTCATCTATCCATTCAGCAAACATTTATTGAGCACTGATGCCACACCAAGTTCTGTGATAGCCATTTTAAAGTTCCATGGTAAGTAAAATTATGGGGACTATGTTTTCTAGGAAAGAATATGGTTGTAAAAAGGAATCTGATTATCATATAAGAAGGGCTTCTCTGAAGAAGTGAGACTTTACATACTGTCTGAAGAATTCTAGTAGAGGCAGCATACACAAAGACCACATGGCAGGAAGAAGACAAGGAACAGCGGGTGAAAGCTTGTAATTTGAGGCATTCAAGGAAGTTTGTGGTCATTCTTTTTATGGGGTTTATAAAAAAAAATAAGAAATCAGTGCTGATACTTTCTTAGCATTGCAGTTTAGTGTTAGAGTACATCCCCAGTTCCATCCCCAGGCCTGAGGTGGTAAAAATGGAAAGAAATCAAGTTACTTTTATGGACTTATACACATTTTTAGATATTGATGTATCTGTGGTAAGATAATAAACATTCTTTTTATTTAGAGATCCTGTAGAGTTCACTTTTATTTTTCCTATTTGGTGCTTTAGTCCTTTAAATAGAATCCTCTATGATTGTCCAACTGCTTGAGCAGAACTAGTTCAGTGTCAGAGCCCTAACTTTCTTCCTTGGGAAGGGCTTCAATTATAGGTATCCTTAATTTATTAAGATTTCTTTATTAAGTGAAGTTAAATGTTTACTTTCTGAAGAGAAACTTGTAGTTTGTGATGAAACTGAAAAGTCCAATGTGTTTTTAGATTACTGTCTGTTGATAGTTACTGATAATTAGCTACAAGTGTCTTCCAAAGAGTCCTTCCCCCACAATCAGAAAGAATCCAAGTGAAAGAAGATACTTTAGTAGAATGAAACCGGTTTCCTCCTCTAGTCTGCGTGTATTCATTGCTTAGCTTTCATGACTATCAGTCCATTTGATGTGGGATGTCCTTCTGTATGCTGCAAATATGTGTTGCTTTTATCGGTTGATGAATAAAGCTGTTTTGGCCTATGGCAGGGCAGAATATAGCTAGGTGGAAAAGCCATACTAAATACAGGGAGAAAGAAGGTGGAGTCAAGAGAGATGCCATCAGCAGCTGAGGGAGTAAGATGTCAGAGCATTGCCAGTAAGTCACTGGCCACGTATCAGTTCACAGATTAATAGAAATGGGTTAAGTTATATGTAAGAGCTAGCTAGTAATAAGTCTGAGCCATTGGCCAAACAATTAATATTAAGCCTCCAAGTAATTATTATATAAGCAGCAGCAAGACCTGGCATGACACAGAAAAGCCTCTAGCTACATCCTTTGCTTTGTTTTAGTTTTTAGTTTTATTTTGTCAAATGTTGAAATGGCTACTCCAGCTTGTTTCTAAGGTCCATTTGCTAAGAATACCTTTTTCCATCCTTTTACCCTGAGGTGATGTCTGTCTATCCTTGATGTTAAGGTGTGTTTCTTGGATGCAGTAGAAGGATTAATCCTGTTTCATATCCATTCTGTTATCCTGCATCCTTTTTATTGGGGAATTGAGGCCATTGACATTGAGAGTTATCAATAAGTGGTGTTTGTTGATTTTGAGTTCCCACTCTTTGATTTGCTGATCTGACACTATTTATTACTTGTGTTTTCTCATGTGTCTTAACCTCTTCAGGTTGAAATTTCCTTATAGTGCCTTTTAGGGCTGAATTTGTAGATAGATACTGCTTAAAATTGGTTTCATTATAAAATGTCTTATTTTCTTCATCTATTGTGATTTGTTTGCTGGAAAGATTTGCTTGGTGGTGTAGTATGAACTGACATCTGTGTTTCTAAGTATTAGCGTTGGGTTGACAAAAAGGAATGGGGTTGTGCTAGATGGTGGGGATGGGATGAATGGAGGCTTTGGGGCTATGTGGTTTCACAGGAGGGAAGAAAGCTAAGTCTTCCAGGGTGATCTTTGGATATCTTAGGAAGTGGCATCAGAGGAAGGGGACAGGCCCCTTGCAGGTAGTCTTTTTCAGGACTAGGCATGAGACTAGACAACTGGAAATGGAGGACCTGAAAGAGAATGAATATCACCTGTAACTGTAAGTCTTTCCACCAAGCCGCCCGAGTGCTGCTGCCACGTAGATGCTTCCCACCCTCCTGCACAAGTTCTGCCCACTGCCACGTTAAGGTCCCAAGTAACACACAGAGACTTATATTAGGTACAAATGCTGCTTGGCCAATGACTAGGATTTCTCATCTGCTAGCTCAGTCTTAAATATCATGAATCTATATATTTTATAAGACTTCTTTTATGTAGGACACCTTCCACTGGTGTTCTCATCCCGGGATCACATGTCGGCTTAGAATAGAGAGCAGGAGGAAGAGCGAAGGGGGAAAAGAGACAACTTCCTGCTTGTCCTTGCTTAAATATGAGTCTGCCTGCTATGCCACTTCCTGCCTATATCACAAGACTTCTTTTTACTACATTTCCCAGAATCCTCCTTGACTCCTATTCCCACCTATCTTTCTGTCTCATTGGCCAAACAGTGCTTTATTCATTAATCAATAAGATAAACATACACAGAAGGACTTGCCCCAACAGTTGCCTCTCTTGCCAGCAGGTTCCCAAGTAGAGAGTGTCTTTGGGTATTGGTGGCTGACCCAAAGGAATGGGTGAGTGGGGAATGGTGGGGTCCACAGGGAATAGGGGCAGAGAAGGAAGCTTGAGTTATTTTTTAATCGTATCCCAGGATGAATACTTTGTCATACCCCACTGGTGGGAGCTGAACTTCACGATCTAATGTGACTGGCTAGTTGATTCAAAGAAGGGTGAGTCAAGTCTCAGGAATGTTTGGCATTTAGGGATTGGGTAAACAAGCATTTACACCAGAATTTCCCAAGATGGAGGTGTTTGTGTAATATTGGCCATTGATGTGCTAGCCATCTTTGGTAGAAAAAAATAAACCAAAAGCTTTTTCAGAGAAGGAAAACTAATATATAAATAGTTTGAGTAGAACAAAAGGGACATCAAACTTCATGGTGAAATAAGTTTAAACATAATAAGAGGTTTTTGTAAGTGTGTGGTACTTGAGCTGTTCCTTTAAGCACCTAATAGGAAAATGGTGGGTGAGGTGAAAGTTTGGATTGAGCTCTTAACACAAAAATTTTATAATATTTTGAGAAAACTGGAACTCAGATGAACTTGCCCCAAAGTCTTATGACAAGGAGTTATCAGATCTGGGATTCAAATAAAATGTTATTTTCAGCAAGTCAAACATGATAAACATTAGGGATGTTAGCAAAGTAGTTTTTCTCTTAGATTAGGGAGTGTTCTGGAGGTATGATGGCTATTAGGGAAACTATCTTGGTGATTAAGGCAAGTTAGGAATAAACTTGAATTTTGGGTGGTACCAATAGGAATGTAAAGGAAGGCTTGTAGATGGTAAGATGGCAGAACTGTCAAGACTGGGTAGTTAAGTATAGATAATAAGAAAGCATCATTTCCAACTTTTGTGTTAGAAAACTGGTGAGGCACACAGTACGTGGTATAGCAGAGCCAATAACTACCTGGTTTAAGGAGGGGTTTGGATTACCAGGGGCCAGAAGTAGAATGGAGGCTAAACTGATTTAAGTGTTAAAAGGTAAAGTAAGAAAATCATGTTTTACTTTAGATAAAATATATTAGCAAGACTGTAAACTAGAGACAAGCCAAACATCTGGGTAGCATGAACTGGGTTGCATGAACAGTAAGCAGATCCACCTGAGTAAACATGGGAACATAAGACAGTTGCCTTGAGTTCAAAGCTCCTACTCTTTGTACATACTTCTTGTCTTATACCATTTCCTGAATGATTGTTCTAGCTTTTAGGTGTTGAACTGTTTCTCCTTCCAGAAGAGATATGCTGTAGGAACCTAAAACAGTTAAATTGACCTCTGTGTGTTTTCTAGAATGACCCCAGGAAATACTAGTCTAGTGGGTTGTTGTCTAGCAGGAATCACTTTGAATGGCTTTTCTGTTTATGCTTTCCTCTCAGATGAATTTGCATTTTCCAAATGAAACCTTCTTTGGGCAGGGTCTAACCCTGCATTTGTACATTGTTTTTCTGTGAAGGTGCTAATCTCTTTAATGATTGCAGCTGCTTTTCCAGTAACTACTCTGTAAGAATGAATCTTTCTGTCAGGCCTCTTGAGCCCCACCGCCACATGGGCGCCCAAAATAACACACAGAGTCTTATATTAATTACAGTGCTGCTGGCCAATGACTAGGGTTTCTTATTTTTTATCTCTTTCTTAAGTATCAACCATAATTATTAATCTATATATTTTACAAAGACTTATCTGATTGAGGACACTGGCAACACGTGTCCTGTCTTGTCAGGCTCATATGGTGGCTCCCAGAGAAGAGAGGAAGAGGAAGAGAGTGATTTCTTGCTTGTCCCTGCTTATATTCTGTGTCTGCCTGCTATGTTACTTCCTGCCTGGCTTACAAGACTTCTCTTTACTACATTTCCCAGAATTCTCCTTGACTCCTAGTCCTGCCTAACTTGCTTCCCTATTGGCCAACAGTACTTTCTTTATTAGCCAATAAGACAAACATATACACAGAAGGACCTCCCGCATCACCACTCCTTTGTCTTTAACTTGGAATTCCTTCCTTTCCTTGGCAAAGGTTATCTTTTCGTGCTGTGTTTTTTTATGCCAACTTGACACAAGTTAGAGAGGAGGGAACCTCAACTGAGAAAATGCCTTTCATAAGATTGGGGTACAGGCAGGCCTCTAGGGTATTTTCTTGATTAGTGATTGATGTGGGAGTGCCCAGTCTATTGTGGGTTGGGCCTAGATTCTATACGAAAGCAGGCTATGCAAGCCATTGGAGGCATGCCAGTAAGCAACACCCATCCATGGTCTCTGTGTCAGCTTTTACCTCCAGGTTCCTGACCTTTGTGAGTTCCTGTCCTGACTTCCATCAATGATGAACAGTGATGTGGAGGTTAAGTCAAATAAACCCTTTCTTCTTCAACTTGCTTTTGATCATGGTGTTTTATCACAGCAATAGTAACCCTAACTAAGATACTTTTTCATATCCTTTTCACGTGAAGGTTTGTTGTTGAACATGAATCTTGGCAGCCAGAATAAAGTATCTTAAGATTTTTTGCATAAAATGAATTTTTGATTCATTTTGAATTCATATTCGTTCAAGTTCTCAGGACACAGAAAGAATATAGCCAGAATGTAGCAAAAACAGCTTCCAAGCTAACTTCTCATTAGAGTCCTTGATCCTCTCTTAAACCTGCTGTCTGGGATTTCTAGAGCTGGGTTCCTGTGTCTCTGTCTCTCCCTTCCCCATCTTCCCATTCCTTCCTTCACCTCTTCCCTCTGCCCCTCTCCTTTCCTTCCAGCTTCCTTGCCTGCCTACATTATTTGCTTGTGTGGTATGTGTGGGTATGTGTTCATGTTTGTGCATGAGTGGCTTATTACAGAAACAGCTCTACTACTTAATACTTTTGGTATTAGTTGCTTTATACAGTGCGATGCCAGAATTACTGACAAAAGCAAGTCAGGAAAGAATGGATCATTTCAGCTTTTATAGTTGAAAACAGAATTGTGTTTTTCTGGGTCTGGGTGACCCCACTCAGTATATTTTTTTTCCAGTTCCATCCATTTAGCCTCAAATTTTATGATTTTGTTTTTTGATACAAATGAATAATACTCTATCATGTATATGTACCATGTAGAAAAAATTAAGTTTTTAAAAATCACAGTAGCAATAAATAGGTAACTGGCCTAAGCTGGTAGGCAAATCTATATAGAGAGCAGATGCTTGCATCACAGATGAATTGTGATTCTTCCACTCATCTCAATTCTGTGGAGTTTTTTTTCTTTTACTCAGTATTTCCTATGATTCTCTCTCTCTCTCTCTCTCTCTCTCTCTCTCTCTCTCTCTCTCTCTCTCTCTCTCTCAGAAACTTGCATTTGATGACAACTCCCTACAAGAGTCTTTTGTTGCACAAGCCAAAATGGAGGTGTGGTTGTTAGTATTAAGCATCAGCTTGACAAAATCTACAATTTCCTGGGAGATGGGTGGACATGCCTATTTTGAGTATATTGGTTAATGAAGGAAGACCCATTTTAATCATGGGCAGGACTTGGGCTGTGTATGAGGAGAGAAAGCAAGTTGCATTCTAGCTTATATACATTCTTTTTTCTGACTAGGGACCTGATGTGTACAGTTGCTTTAAATTCTTGCTGCCTATACTTCTTTGACACAATGGACTGTGCCAGAACTGTGAACTAAAGTATGTCCTTTCTCACATAAGTTATTTTGGTCAAAGTATTTATCAGCATCAGGAAAAGAGACTAATACAGGTGTAAGGATTCTGTCCTTTCAAGGGTGAATTTCTAATCACATTTTGCTTAGGCTTTATCTTTGAAATGTTGCTTTCTTTGAACAAAATGTGTAGTTTCTAAAAGTAGAATTAAGTAGTCCTAAAAGTAAAAATCTCTAGGGACTTACTACAACTCAAAGATATAACTCAGTAGTAGATAGTTTATGCTTGAATTTGCACTTAGGGAGGATCATGTGGCATAGTTATCTTTACTCTATTGGCATGCCTCAAAGGTGAGGGCTTGTGTAAATGTATTTGGAGGTTGTATCTCAGTCAGTATGTCTACATGTGGCTTTTCAGTGGGGTCTGTGCTTCTTCACAGAATACTGGCTGGATTCTAAGAGTGAGAGGAGTTGTGGGGGGACAGAGGGACCTAATCTTGCCTTTGTAAGAAAGGGTTGCTATACTTAACTTGGAGGGGAATCTATGCCTCTGAATGGAACATAGCAAGCAAATATTTCTGTGGTAAGTTTTGGAAAATGCTTTCTGTGATAGCACTTTATCTGCTATCTTACTATGTTATGCTGCTATGCAGAATACCACAGACTGAGTAATATATAAAGAAAAGAAACTTAGTTTCTCAATGTTAGTGGCTGTAAAGTTCAATATTGAGGTGCAATATGTATCTGGTAATGGTCTTTTTGTTTAACATACTGTGGTTAAGGATCTCACATGGAATAAGGGAAGGAGAAAAAACAAAAGATAGGAAAAAAGAGAAGGTAAAGGAAACCTTACTTGGTCTGATAGCAAGCCATTTTTTAATATCTAACCTACTCTCTCAAGTCATAGCATTAATTCATTCATGATGGCAGAATCCCTACTGCCTAATCAACTGTCATGGTGGTTGTTACTTTTCAACATAAATATTAGAATATTCAGTCCATAGTACCGGTGCTTTCAGATTGATTCAGGCTGTAAGCTCAGTGTTTAGTAGTAAAGTATAACTTCTAAAAGACAGTATAGAGACCAAAATAGTTTTCTACAATTAGTAGCTCCTCAATTACATTTTCTTTGTAATTATATTTTTCTGGGATTCTCTCCTTACCTGTTCTTTTTAGACAGAATTAAAATGGTAAAACCCAGTGTTTTATGATATGTTGATTATATTGACTGACTTACAATGCATTGTATTTACTCAATATTGTTCCATTCCAGTACTGGCATTTTAGTGCTGGGTGACACTGGGACAAACACTTAATTCTTTTGAGTTTGTTCGTGTACTAAGTGAAAATCATGATCTTCTTCTAGCTCTGGCATGTAGAACAGATTATATTAGTTCATTTTGTGTTGTAAGAAAATGCAAAGTCGTGTCCCGTGTGTTGTTCCCCCCAACCCCAAACCTTGCCACCCCTGTCAACTCCTAGGGCAGATGGGAGAGTTGGCCCTGGTCATAGAGCAGCAGAACTGTCTCTGAACCCTGGCAGCTACAACACTCAGAGCAGGCCCTGCATCTCACCAGGGCAGCACAATAGAACCAACCCTGTTAGTGCAGGTGTAGGTGAGCCAGCTCTGAAATTGTGAACATGGGAGAGTGGGGGGAGAGTGCCCTTCCCTACCCCCCACCACCCGTGAGTGTCTGGGACAGGTGGAAGAGCTGGCACTGTGGTCATGAGAGCCTATCCTATCATTGCATGTGTGGGTGAGCCAGCCCCAAAGTTGTAAAGATGGGAGAGCTGTACCCATTTCTCATCTGGCAGACCAAACTTATTGCTGCCCAGGCCCAGACCCAGGGTTAGGCTTGGCTTGCCCCTATATCCATCCCATCTATGACCTGCTGGAGGATGTGGAGGAACCTGACCTGCAGACCCAGAGGTGCAGGATCTCCACAACAGAGAGTTACAACAGGGTAGCCAGAAAGAGTCCTAGTGAGAACCGAGCATCTGTAGTATAGTACAAACCAGAGCAATGATTGCAGTGAACACTTACAAGTAAACATATATGGACCAAAGGTCTATGATCTGACTTACTGTGTGAGACTGCAGCTTCTATGATGAGATTTTTAATTTTTTCCCCCTTTTTCTCTTAAATTTTGTTTTATTTGGTGGGGGTGTAGGGTGGATACAGAGAGAATGGGAAATGAATGGGATCAAGATACATGATGTAAAAGACACATAGAATAAAAAAAAAAAAAGCTTTGGCACTTATATAGGGCATTAGTGACCCTATATAAGTGTCAAAGTTCATTAACATTCTGTGGTATATGTGCTTATGGCTTCCATCTAAGAATTTGGAGTGTGAACATAATTCAGCTCATCACATTACTGCTTAGAATTGGGTGCTTCTTAGAATTTATTTAACTTAGAATTTATTTAACCTTTGATACAAGGCCTCAGCTAGCCCCAGCTGACCTTGAACTCCCCATGCAAACTGAGTGTGATCTTCCACTCCTAATCCTCCTAGCTCTACCTCCTAAATGCTCACCCCACACTCCAGCTAGAGTTTATTATACTTAAGTACTGAACACTATGATCAAGCTGAGACTAAAAGTAGGTTTTTAGTTTTTCCATTATAACAATACTGCTATGAATAATCTTTTATAAAAATTTTGTACACCTTCTGGGCTTTTCTAGTTCTAATGATATATTATTAGTTGAATTACTGGGTTATACTGAAAAGAATATCTGATTTTAGCAAGTATTGCCAAATCGTTCAGCAAAATTATTCTCTCCTAGAAATATTCATAATAGAATTCTTGTTTCACCATAGCACAGGAAATATTGTTAGCATACGGTTGATGTCCATCTTGAAGGGTTGCTTAATTTGCATTGTTTTCTCATTGTTGACATTGAACATCTTTTAATGTATTTATTGGTCATTTAAGGTTTTCTTCTCTGAACTATAAGGCTTTCTACTTTGATTTACTTGTTCATATCTTTTTCCTATTTTTATTGTGGATTGCCTTAATGAATTGTTTATATTTCTCATATTATCTGCTTTCATTATTATATGTAGTTTAAATACATTTTCTTCTTTGTTTACTGTTCTTTACATCTTGTCTATGAAGTCCTTTGTGCAGAAATTTTAAGTTTCAATGTCAAATTTATTAGTTTCTTTCTTCTTCATTGTTCCTTTTTCTGTTAATTTAAATATATTTTATAATTTTTAATTGTGTGTGTGTGTGTGTGTGTGTGTGTGTGTGTGTGTGTATTTGTTGTAATGAGTGGAGGTCAGAGACAACTTGTGGGAGTTGGTTCTCTACTGTGTCAATTTAGAGACTGAACTCAGGTTGTCAGGCTTGACAGGAAGTATCTTTCCCAATGAGCCTTTTCACTAGTCCCTGTTACTTACTTTTCAAATGTGTCTTATAGACCTTAAATGTTCTGATGTCAATTAAATTGAAACTAGAACAGAATTAACTACCCTCACCCTAACCATGTAAGACTTCACTCTATAAACTATTGTCTTGCTAAGATATGATGGTAAATGTTTGCATTATTGCTTTATGAGACTGAATTTTCTATGTATTCATAAGTTGGGAGCACATTTTAAGTCTAGAAGTATAGTCTTCTTGTTTGGGCAGGTTTATGTCATAAAGATACTAAAGAAGTTTCTTCAGTTATTCCATATTGTATATGTGCTGTCTTAAGTTGTATCTTAGAGTTTCTGTTGCTTTGAAGAAACACCATGACCACGGCAACTCTTATAAAGGAAAAATGCTTACAGTTTCAGAAGTTCAGTCCATTATCATCATGGCTGGAAGCATGGCAGCATGCAGGCAGACATGATGCTGGAGAGGAGCTGAGAATCATATTAATTTGCAGGCAACAGGAAGTTGACTGAGACACTGGGAGATATCCTGAGCATGGGAAACCTCAAAGCCCACCCCACAGTGGCACACTTCTTTCAACAAGGCCATACCCACTCCAGCAAAAAGCCACACCTCCTTATAGTGCTACTCCCTATGAGATTATGATGGCCAATTACATCCAAACTATCACATTCCATTCCCTGGCCCCCACAACCTTGTAACAATATCATAATGCAAAATACATTTTGTCAAACTTCAAAAGTCCCCAAAATCTATCACAGTCTCAACAATGTTTTAAAGTTTGAAGTTCTAAGTCTCTTTTTGAGATTTATGCAATCTCTTATATGTAGTCAGTCACCTGTAAAAATCAAAATCAAAAAGCAGATCACATACTTCCAACATATAATATCATAGGATATATATTGCCGCTCCCAAACACAGGGAAGGGAGCATAGTGAGGAAATACTGAACCAAAGCAAGACCGTCTGGGCAAATTTCAAACTTTGCATCTCCATGTCTGATGGTCTATCTTTAAGGAACTTGGAGACAGGAACTGGAGCAGAATCCATGGAAGAATGCTACTTACAGAATTGTTCTCCATGGCTTGCTCAACTTTCTTATACTATTCAGGATCACCAGCCTAGAGCTGTCACTAGCTACAGTGACCTGGGCCTAACACATCAATCCTTAATCAAAAAATGCCCCCACAGACTTCCCATAGGTCAATAGGATTTAACCATTTTGTCTATTCAGGCTCCCACTTCTCAGATAAGTTTGGCCTAAGTCAAGTTGAAGCAAAGTCAACCAAGACAGTCAGTCAGTCTTATGACTGTTCATTTTGTATATATTTTTCATTTTTGTATATATTTTGTGAGTGACTGACTTGCTTTGAACTGTTGGGAAAGGAGCAAGGTTGATTTCAGTTTATGCTCTATGATTAAAGACTTTCTAGTGTGTTTATAAAAATTATATTTTTACTATGATAAAATATATTCAATGTTATTATTTTAACCATTTATAAATGTACAGCTCAGTGGTATTATGTATGTTTATATTATACTTTATCTGTAATGCTTTTCAGCCTTTGTATGATATTTGAACAGTAATTTCATATTTTTGTGCACTTGCCCACATACAGCAAAAAGTTCTCAGTGGTAGTCAGTAGAAACATGAGAACTATTTTAAGCAGATGTGCAACAATAAGTCTTCCGCCAAAGCTGCTAGAGCCCTGCTTCCACCTGGGTGCTTTCTGCCAGGCCGCCCAAGTTCTACCTGCTGCCACATTAAGGTCCCAAGTAACATACAGAGACTTAAATTAGGTACAAATGCTGCTTGGCCAATAACTAGGATTTCTTATAGCTAGCTCTGTCTTAATTATCAACCATAGCCATAATCTATATATTTTATAAGACTTATCTTAATGGAGGTTGCCGTCCACTGGTGTCCTCATCCTGGGATCACATGGTGGCTCAGAGCAGAGAGCAGGAGAAAGAGTGAAATGGGATGACTTCCTTCTTGCCTTTGCTTATATATGAGTCTCCCTGTTATGTCACTTCCTGCCTGGATCACAAGACTTCCTTTTACTACATTTCTGAGAATCCTCCTTGACTCCTAGTCCCACCTAACTTGCAGTCTCATTGGCCAAACAGTACTTTATTTATCATCCAATAAGACAAACACATACACAGAAGCATTTCCCCCATCACAGATGGGGATTTATTAAGGAGTGACAGCATATGGGAACATTGTACAACCAGAAAGAATAGACCAAGTCTTAGAATCACACATTTCAGTCTATATCCTAAGGAAGTTTCAGTCAGCTCAGTCTCAGAACTGTACTACTTTGCTATAGTCTGGAAGCTGTGGAAAGAAGAACTTTGGCTTTTGTTGCTGGTCCCATAGGGCTCATTACTTAGTTCACCCTTTTTTTGCTAGATCTATTTGCTTGATTTCTTTGTTTTTTCCTTCTTGTCTTTTAGGAGTGTTTCTGTTTGTGAAATATAGCTAACAATCAGACTTTAAGTTGCAAGGGGGACTATCTAAAGTACGCTTTGATTTTTCTAGCCATGATATATGACATAATAGAGTGGGGTTGGTTGAATATCAAGACCAAATCTGTCTCTGCTAAAGCTTCCTAATAGAAGAGACTAGAAGACATACTGGACTGACTACTTTGTTATTTTAAAAGATAACAGTTTGAAGAGGTAAAAATGTCAATTTAGCAATGTAGATAGGAAGTAAGATCTGTATTAAAAATGTTATTTTGGGTCTTACTTAACTTTTAAGTGCTGTAAAAGTTCTGATGGACTTTGTGTTCATTTAGCATATGGTAAGTAATTTATCGTACTAGTATACCACTAATTTAGTTATTATTTATATTAGCTTATGTCACTATCTTTTAACCTTACAGGTTTGTATTAGAGTGTGTGGCTGTGGCTATGATATATTTGTTGTTTGCCATGCTTTTTCATTTTTCAACTGTTTTATTATTGTATTAGTTACTTTTAAATTGTTATGACCAGAATACTTGAGAAAGATTTAAAATGAAGATTACTTATTTTGGCCTGTGGTTGTCTGATTTCATATGCTTAGGCGCAGGATATTACAGTGGTGAGAGCTGATGTCTAACTACAGTTGTTCAGTTTGTGGCTAATCAGGAAGGAGAGGGAGGGGACTTTGAATGTTCAGCGTGGCCTTCTCTTTTCTTTTGTTTTATGAAGCCCCTTGACATAGGATAGTACTTTCGCTTCTGGAGAAGGTCTTCCCTTCATTTAATCCTTTTTGGAAATGCTCTAAAGGACACACTCATATGTTACTAATCTCTGTGATGGTGTTTTTAATCCAGTCAATTTGATGGTCAGACTTAACCATCACATCCGCAGATGGGAAGTGTACGCCTTTGTAAGGTGATAAAATAATATCAGTAAGCCAAGTTCTTGATATTTAGGTAATAGTGATTAATGGGTTATATATTTGTTTCTGTAGTATAAAGAAATAGCCACACTACAAATGCTTTACAAATGTTAGTAACTAGTATGGTGTTTGATAGTAAAGAGTTTGTCCAACAGCTTTTCCATGAAATTCCTTGTTTACAATAATCAAAACTACCTCTTGAAACTGAAAAGAAAAACTTTGCTCTCAATCTTTCTGTGACAATAAAGTTGGAATGTTTAACTATTCAAAGGAAAAATGTATACAGTTGGGATGTTTCACTTGGAAACAGTAAGAATTAGGTTTTTATAATGGAGAGAGTGATTTAGACATAAGAAAATATGTAATACAATCTTAGAGAAAGTGAATTCTGATAAAAGAAATCCACAAATAGTAGTAATCTTCAATTATTTAACCATATTCCTATAAAATATGTAAATTGAGAAGAGTGTTTCATCAGATTTGAATTTAATTGCTATTATTTTTCTTATGTAGACTTCTTTAGAGAAAAATAACCAAGTGGATGATAAATATTTGGCTTTATGATATTTACAACTAGGTCTATTCATTAAAGTTCTGGGCATTATTGAAATAATAAAACTGGCATTATAATATTAAAATATATTAGTCTTAAAGATAGAATATAGTTTAAGTAAAATATCTATCCATGTCTGATATGCTGGCATATGTCTGTAATGTTGGCACTTGAAGTGGAGGCAGGAGGATTATGAGTTCAAGGATAGGTGTGGCCTACATGCCCTTCTCATTCAAGGTACAACAGAAAAACCATCAGTTCTATATAATGAATATTGGATTTTTGCCTTGTATTTATGAAACTCATGCTCTATATAGTTTTAGTATTTATTGAGTAATTAATTTTATTTTTTACATACAATGTTTTATTGCAACAGGTTTGCAAGTAGTGTAGGTAGGTGAGATTTCTCTTTACTTAATGAAGAAATTAAGTAGCTTCATATTGAAATGGTTCCTCTATGGATAAGATTGGACTAAAATAAACCAGGGCCTATAACTTCCTTTTGGCATACTGTTTTTTCTTACTGGACAGTTTCAAAATCAGGGAAATTTAGATCATTCTTACCCACAGTATATTTTCTTTGGTTATCTTGTTTTGTTGTGATTCCATTGATTGAAAATAAAAAAATGAAGTCATCTCTTAGGGATTTATTTTAAGTTTAATTAAAAGTAACTAGTCAAGTGTGGTGGCACAAGGCTGCAGTCCCAACACTTGGGAGGTGGAGGCCAAACTTGAACATATAGCTGATTTGAAATTAGCCCCTCCTCACCAGCAACAAAAAAACTTGTCAGGCCAGCTAAACAAAACTCCCAAAGAAGAAAATAATATGAATACTTAGATAAATGTCCCTTTTTGTATATTATATATGTCTTGTCTATGATGCCTAATCTTGGTTGTCAATTTAACATACCTGGGAATAGGGAACCTCAATAGATTTGAGCATGTCTGTGGTGCATTTTCTTGATTGCTAATTTGTATAGGAGAGACCAGGCCAAATATGGACAGTACCATCTCTAGGCAGTGGGCCTGGATAATAAGAAAGGTAATTGAATGTGAGCCTGGGAAGGAAAGCCTGGGAGCAAACAATAGGCATCATTCCTGGATTGTTTTTTTTTTTTGCCTCAAGCTTCGACTTTGAGTTCTTGCCTTTGTTCTCCTCCATGATGGACTGCAACCCATAAGCCAAGTAAGTCTTGAATTTGCTTTTGGGCCTGGTGTCTATCACAGCAAGAGAAACAGAACTAGAACAATGTCCTATTTGGATATACACAAGAATTAAGAAATGAGCATTTGGGGATATTAGAAAGGAATATAATGTTTTGTTTTTTCTATTCCTTATAGTAAAATATAATTCATTAACTCACACAAAAGTCTCCATGACTTGCCTAATGTCTTGAGTAATTCAGGCTGATATAACAAATACACTATCACTTGGGTGCCTATCCAAATGACATATATTTCTCACGGTTCTGTAGCCTAGAAAGCCCAACTCAAGATGCTGGACAGTCTGTGCCTTGTGGCTGCCTTCTTACTCTCTAAGATAGCAAACAGCAGGCAGGAAGCAAACTTTGTTGGGTTTCTTTTAAAAAAGCACCAGGACCTAATACTCCTCAGAGGTATCCCTTACAATTATGAACATTTAGAGAACTAGGTTTCACCAAATGTTTTTGAAGGTGCAGATGTCCTATTCATATTGCTTTAATAGTAGAAATGTTATTCAAATATCTTATTTAGTTCATGTGAATTAATTGCAATAAATTTAGTTCACTATTGTGGTTAGGTTGTATCTCCACCCCCTTCTCAGTTGCAGAAGAATTAACTTCCATTTATTTTACTATTTATGTATGATTCTCTTGGGGGATTCTGAAAACCCAGAATCCCCCTTTTCCAGTAGAAGGGTTAAAAATCCTAAGAAGCTTTTCTTGAAATAAAGCTTGTCCTTCAGTTATTAAGTGTGCTTGCCTCTTATCTGTGGATTTCACCCCTGGTTTAGTCTCAACTGCTTTGTGTTAGGATCATAGAATTATGATTAAGTCCTTGAAATCTGGTTGTGGTCTACCTTTGTACTGGAACCATGCTTTTGAAGGTTACTTTTGGTGACCACATTCTAGGCAAAAAATTTCTGTTTTGTTCTTCTCAGTCTCAATTTCCTTGACATACCAATACCACAAGACCTTGCCTTTTTCAGTTACACTAGCATTTTCCTTCAGGTTTTTGCTTTGAAGTCTACTACCCACCGATTTCCTGTAATACCTGTCTCTTAGTTATTTGGAAGGTGTTTTTTTTTTTTTTCTCCCTTTTTTTTTTTTTTTTTTTTTTTCCTTTGTCAGGCAACTCATGCATTTTGAATCTTAGAACTTTAGCTCTTGCTTTGCTTTTGAATCAGAGACAAATCATCAATTATTTTTTTTAAATTCTCACACTGATGGATTTTGCTAGCCATTCTCAGAACCTCATTTCATATCCTTGCCTGTATTCCAGACTCTAGGTTGTACTTTCCTTTGTTTTAGAGAGATTTCTTTCCATCCTAAATAATCTCATCTTATGAATCTGGGGCTTGCATTAAACAAGTCCACTATACCCTCATGTTCTTTTATTTATTTTCTTAAATATTGTATCTTTAGTGTTTTTAATGTCCTTGAATTTTTTTACTATTTAGATTATATGTATCTAGTTGTTTTGCCTGCATCTATGTTTGTGCACCACATGTATGCAGAGGCCAGAAGAGAAAGCCAATTCTTCTGGGACTGGAGTTATGGATGTTAGCTGCCATGTGCATGCTGGGAATAGAATCTGAATCCTCTATAAGAACAGCCACTACTCACTACTGCTGAACCATCTCTCCAGACTATAATATCCTTGAGTGTTTTTTATGGGAATTCATCTTAGAAGTTCTCCTATGTTCTTTATTTCTTTTGCTTCCTCAAATTATTTGTGTAATACTTTCAAATTTTTCCTATTTAAAATATTTGTCAAACAGGAAGAATTCAGTTTATTATCCCAGTTTGCAGGACAGGAAATAGATTTTGAGAAAAGTGACCTACTAGACGTGACTTGCTTGGTTAAGGGGAGAGCCATTACTAAAGACTAGGCAAGATGATTATGAGACCTACTGTGCAGGTAGCCCAAACAAGTGAATATTGTGTTAAAAAACCCTTCAGATTCAATTCTTCTTCTTTAATTTAATTACTATATCTATATTTATGTTAACAAGACCAATCATAGAAGTAGATACCATAAATCACTACATTGTCAAAGCCACTTGTTTTATATACCATATAATCTGTAAACTACTGTGTAAAGTAGATACTGCTATATCTGTAGGTGAGGACATTTTATAGATGAGGAAATTGAAGTGCAGATTCAAACCTGTTAGCTCTGGTTATTTTACAACCATATTCTGTCTCTTGTCAGATTTTTATGTTACTCCTCAATGAACTGACTGTGGTTTCCTTTTGCCTTTACTACATTTTTAGGACCCTCAATACTTCTCCCCTACTAACTTTCTACAGTGAACTCATTGCTTTTGATCTTTTTTCTGTCCCACACAGGCTTTATCTAGATTTCTTTTCTTAATTTAGGGTATTTTTGCCCTTTATTTAATTATTTCACATTGGTTTCTTTACTCTAGCCATCTCTTTATCTTCTCTTCATTCTATATTTGTTAGTACTTACAGGAAACACAGCATGCTTTGATAGCTGTGAATGTAGGTGAGTAAATAGGCTTGGTGCTGAGGTAAAGAGTTTATGGGAGGAGCCAGATGAGATTTCCCCACTCTGATTCAGAGAACTTGTAGAAGGAGGTGTACACAAATAGCTATGGCAGCACTCAGGATATGATTAATTTTAACTAAATGATTGGAAAAGATAGGACAGAGTTATTGACATTTAAAATGTAGCCTTAAAGGAGGAGGTGGGGGGAGGTCTACTTATTGAGAAGAGTAGGTGGAGGGCATTCCAGAGAGCAAATACTATATGCACAAAAGAATGAAGTAACAAATGTATGTTCCATACATTGTGGTATTACTTTTTGCAAGGCTATACAAAATGACATATGATTGCCAGTTGATGTTAGTGACTGGCCTTTCTTTGGTTGAGTCATCCCTCTTCAGTGTCCGGTATTTGATTTTACACCTTCAGATACCTTATGTTCTGGACCCTCTGGAACTGAGCCTTTCTCATGAGTGGACTATGCATGCTCTTGGAACTGACTAGTTGGGTATCTGTACCTATATGAATCTTAGTGCTTTTCAGTTTATTTATTTCCAGTGAGAAATACAACTTCCAAGCAGATATAATTGCTTGATTTGGTACATCAATACATTGTTTCCCTGTAGAAAAACTTCTAAGGAATAAACTTATATGAAAGGCAGTTGATTGAAAAAAATACAGGTGTGAAGTTAATCTGACCAGTATACTCTTGCTTTTGGCAAGGTACATGGGAGACTGCATATTCTATATGGGAGACTACAAAGACCTAATTCACCCCAGAAAGAAATCTTGGGAGGTGTTGGGGGATATTATTTTAAGGTGTGTTACTTTTTTTAATGTTGCATTTGTTTAACTCTGAAGCTGTGTTACTGTACATGTCTAAAACACCTGATGGTCTAATAAAGAGCTGAAAGCTCAGTAGCAAGGCAGGAGAGAGGTTAGGCCAGACAGAGAGGATAAATAGAAGAAAAGATCGGGTAATGAGAGAGAAGGAGTGGGACTTCATGTGTCAGCCACCCAGCTACACAACCAGACATGGAGGAAGAAAAAAAGAAAAGGTATGTAGGAATAGAGAAAGATACAATCCCCAAGGCCAAAGATAAATGGGATAATTTAAGAAATGCTGACAAGAAACAAGCAATGCTAAGGCCGGGCATTTATAACTAAGAATAAGCTTCTGTATGTGATTTGTTTGGAAGCTGGGTGGTGGGCCATTCAAAAAACCAAAAGAGTAAACCATCAAGAAGTTTTCAAGGAGTTGACTTAGTTTGAGGCCAAGTCTATCCACTGAAGGTATAGCTTTGCCAAGGGAATCATTATTCATGCAAGCAGAGTCCAGGGTTCTTTTCCCATAGCTTAGCTCAGTCTTGTAAATATTTGGCTAGGTGACTTTCAAACCCTCTTGCTAATGCCCTCTTTCCCATACCTTTTGATTGATGCATTCTTCCTTTAGATATGTTAAGACATCCTGTTATGTTACACAGAATTTATAATAATTGGGAAAGCAGGGGTTTACATATCTCTGTTTTGGTCCATCTTAAGTTCAGTTCCATTATTTGTTAGCCATATGAGATCAAATTCAGGGTATTGTGAATGGCTCCAAGAAGCTAAAAGTGTCAGATTCTTGGTAGGTGGTTAAGGGCTGATCTCTAAAATTTACAAAGAACTCAAGAAGCTAGTTTCCAAAACACCTAATAATCCAATTAAAAAGTGGGATACAGAACTAAATTGAGAATTCTCAACAGAGGAATCTAAAATGGCTGAAAGACACAGAAAGTGCTCAGCATCCTTAACCACCAGGGAAATGCAAATCAAAACAACTCTGAGATATCATCTTATTCCAGTCAGAATGGCTAAAATCAAAAACACCAATGATAACTTATGCTGGAGAGGATGTGGAGAAAAGGGAACATTACTCCACTGCTGGTGGGAGTGCAAGCTTGTGCAGCCACTTTGGAAATCAGTCTGGAAATTCCTCAGGAAAATGGGAATCAGCCTACAACACAAGATCCAGCAATTCCACTCTTAGGCATATACCCAAAAGAAGCACATTCATACAACAAGGATAGATGTTCAACTATGTTCATAGCAGCATTATTTGTAATAGTCAGAACCTGGAAGCAACCTAGATGCCCCTCAGCATGAAGAATGGATACAGAAAATGTGTTACATTTACACAATGGAGTGTAATTGTACTCAGCGGGGGGTGGGGGGACGACAAAAAACCAATGGACTATTGAAATTCGCAGGCAAATGGATGGAACTAGAAGAAACCATTCTGAACGCGGTAATCCAGTCACAAAAAGACAAACATGGTATGCACTCACTCATTTATGGATTTTATACATAGAGCAAAGGATTACCAGCCTATAATCCACACCACTAGAGAAGCTAGACAACAAGGAGGACTCTAAAAGAGACACACATGGTCACCTGTAGAAGGGGAAAGGGACAAGATCTTGTGAGCAAATTGGGAGCATGGTGGGAGGGGAGAGGGAGCTAGGAGAATGAGAAAGGGAGAAAAGGGGTGAGGAGGACATAAGTGAGCAGGAAGGTTGTGTACGGGGATGAATAGAGGAGAGCAAAATAAGAAGTAGGTGGTTAATAAGACTAGGAAGAAAAGTTGTAAAGAATCTGAAATTCAAAGCCTGTCTTCATGGGAATACATATCCTCCAGCAAGGCCATAGCTCCTAATAGTGTCACTCCATTTGGGGACCATTTTCTTTCAAACTACCATTGGTATCTGTTGAAAAATTATCCATGTATTTTAGACTTTGTAATTTTGTGGAATACATATTTTAGAAGTATGACTTAATGTTTCTTTGGATTTCCTCAGTGTCTGTTGTTAATGTGCCCCCTTTCATTTCTGATTTTGTTAATTTGGATATTCCTTCTCTGTCTTTTAGGCAGTTTTGATAAGGTGTTGTCTGTCTTCAGTTGAGTTTGTAGACTGTTGTTTTTGTTGTTGTTGAAATCCAACTTTAATCTATGGTGGTCTGAAGGAAATAAGGGGTTATTTCTTCTTTTTCTTCTTCTTCTTCTTCTTCTTCTTCTTCTTCTTCTTCTTCTTCTTCTTCTTCTTCTTCTTCTTCTTCTTCTTCTTCTTCTTCTTCTTTTTCTTCTCCTCCTCCTCCTCCTCCTCCTCCTCCTCCTCCTCCTCCTCCTCCTCCATCTTTGTCTTCTCTGTCTTCTCCTCCTCATTCTCTTCCTCCTCCTGTTGAGACATGCTTTGTGACCCAGTATGCGGTCAGTTTTGGAGAACAATCAATATGATCCATGAGGTGCTGAGAAGAAGGTATATTCTTTGTGTTTATGTGTAGTGTTCTGTGGATATCTGTTAGGTCCATTTGAATCATAATGTCTGTTAGTTCCATTATTTCTGTGTTTAGTTGCTGTCTGGAAGGCTTGTCCATTGGTGAGAGTGAAGTGTTGAACTCCTCCTCTATTAATGTGTGTGGTTTGATATCTGCTTTAAGGTTTAGTAATGTTTCTTTTACAAATGTGGTCATTTGGGGCATAGCTGTTTGGATTTGAGACATCACCCAGGTGTATTTTTCCTTTAATGAATATGAAATGTCCTCCATCTCTTTTGATTAATTTTGGTTTGAAGTCTGTTCTGTTAGATATTAGGATAGCTATATCTGATTGGTTGTTAGGGCCATTTGGTTGGAAAATCTTTTTCAAACCCTCTACTCTGAGGTAATGTCTCCCTTTGATGTTTTGGTGTGTTTCTTGTATACAACAGAAGGATGGATCCTGTTTTAGTATCCATTCTTTTAGATTGTGTCCTTTTATTGGGGGAATTGAGCCCATCGATATTGGCCAATATAATGAGAAATTTGCATGCATCTGTTTAAGGGATATCAAGGTTTTATTAAGATGAAATGGGGGGGGGATATACTCACGAATACAGGATATGGTAAATCCACCTGCAGAGTCCTTGGAAAGCTGGGCACCCAATTATTACATGCTGCTTGAAGTTGCCTGGCCCTGTCTTCATCATCCAAGAGAGAGTGACCTCCTCCCTCCTTTCTTATAAGAGGCTGTGTAGGTAGTAGACAAGAAGCACCACCTCTAACTGATCCACAGCCCAACATTATGGGCAGAGTGAATACCCACTACCAATGGTTTTTAATTCCTGTCATTTGTTGTTGTTGTTAGTGGTGTGTGTGTGTGTGTGTGTGTGTGTGTGTGTGTGTGTGTGTGTGTGTTACAGTGTTAGGAACTGAGAGAACGGGTCATATCACATCTTTAGTTTAGTATAGCCAGCAGTGAATCCAAGCAGCTCAGTTTCCTTTCTCCCCTCTGTAACAAGACAGGCTTTCATGCCCAGGGTATGGTGTGAGTGGGTCTTCTATTATCAGCTAATATAGTTAAGGTCCTATATAGATCAGCATGACCAAGAACCTAGTTGAGGTTGTTGCCAAGTGATTCTAATGTGCCGTTGACAAAACTAACCACCACAAGTGCTTTTCTCTTTCATTTTGAACCAACATCTCTCGATGAACCTGTGAGCTCACTTATTTGGCTGGGCTGTCCAGCCAGTGAATTTCAGGGCTTTGCCTTACTCTACAGTCCAAGCTTTCCTGTCTTTCTAACATGGGTGCTAGGGATTCAAATTTACATCCTCATGTTTGCTGGTTAGGCATCTTAAATAATACTGATTACTATGAAAAATTACAATGTGTTTTTATATCAGATGCTTTTGTATAATTCAGTGTATAAATATGTTAGTTTGTGAAACAAATAAAACTTAGAATACTAATAAATACATGACACATTGTTTTTCCTTGAAACCTAAATTTAGGAGTGATGACTAATTTGTAAAGTGACATGTAATTAGTAATATGAGTGACAATTCATTTAGTTCACTGAAAGTTTAATATGTAACTATAAACTAATACCATAATGCAGTTAGTTTTTAAAAACTCATGATTTTTTTTTAACTTTGGTTGTCAGAAACACAAATTTACATAAAAGTCCTTAGAAAATTAAAATTTTTTTTTTTGCCATGATCAACTAGTGCATTTTTTGTGCCACATTTGATCAAGTCTAACTTAGAGTAAAACTGCTATTTTTAAGTGGATGGTAGGATGAGTATCTTTTTAAACAAATATCTATAGTTATAATTTGGAATATAAATCACCTTTAGAAGTCAGTCTTTGTATCACACTGCTCCTAAATAATTGCTGATCTTTTTTTTTATATATTATTAAGTAACTTATACTTTCTAGATTTTTTTTTTTTTTTTTTTTTTTTTTTTTTTTTTTTTTTTTTTTTGAGACAGGGTTTCTCTGTGTAGCTTTGGAGCCTATCCTGGCACTCACTCTGGAGACCAGGCTGGCCTCGAACTCATAGAGATCCGCCTGCCTCTGCTTCCCGAGTGCTGGGATTGAAGGTGTGTGCCACCAACGCCCGGCTTACTTTCTAGACTTTTTAGGATTGTGCTTTACTTCAAAAGATATGCCTTTGAAAAATTAATGGTAAATTGCAGTTTTGTAAAATGAACAATATATTTTATCATATTAGAATCTGAGATGCTTGAATAAAATACAGCTAGTGGTATTTGCAACTTTTAAAAAGTTTTTCAGCATTGTCTATTATGAGCCACAATTTAAATTTAAATCTGTATTGAATACAACAATGTATAAAGGCAGTTCATGGTACAGGGTATCTTTGTAGTTACCTACTTCCTTGGTTTTGTTTTTAAAGTTGATAATTTAAGAAATAAAAGTATGTGAATCCTTTTGTGTCTGAAGACTTTAACTTCCTCCTTTTCCCCCTGATAGTTGGAAACTGAAGAGTTTATCTTGACTGTTAAAAGGCCTTTTGTCTTGTTCCTAGAGCCTCTTGCTCAGACCTCGGAGAATAGGAGGGTGAAGGTGGGTAAAATAGCTTTTTACTTCATAACATTCTATTCTTGTGAGTCTTCTTTCTTGTGCATGCTCTGTTCTGAAAAGCATTCTGGAGGTAGAAGTTGATCCCATTGATAAATCATGTAGGGTTTTTTGTTTTGCTTTTTTTTTAAACTTTATATTCATTGTAATCATTTACTTGAAAAATAGATTGTAATCACATTGTAATTTTTATATTGCTTGAAAGATTTTGCTGCAATAAATATAAGCTGTGAGGGAAAATAGAAGGAAGACATCAGGAAAGGAATAGAAGGAATATATAAACAAAGAGGTAAGGAAAGAAATAAGAAGATAGAGAGACCTTGCCATGTTGAAGGTGTGTGTGTTTTTCCCTTTTTCGCTGGTCCCAGAGAATTAAGTTTTACCCCACTTGTCAGCCTCAGAAAATTAAGTTTTACTCCCTCAGATAAAAAGTCAGCTGAGTGATTGATTAGTCCACCAACTTTGTGCCCCCTCTTCAGTGTCTGAGCTGCTGAAAGCTGGTCTTTACAGCAGGACTGGCTGTTATGATTTTTATGAATTAAAAAGTGATTTAATAAAATGGTATTTAGTTTTTGTACTTAAAAGAACAGTAGTTCTTCTGAAGTATTTCTTTGAAGGTTTTGTGTATTGAGACAGTAGTATCATTAGTATACTCTGATGTTTTATGTGTATTACTGATAGGGTCAGATTTATGTTAAATTTACTTTTTCTTAATACTAATACTATTCCTTAATACTATTCTGTAACAAACCATGTCTTTTTTTCTTTTTCTTTTTTTTTTCTGCTGCTTTTTTTCTTGGTGGTGACTTGAAGAAGTAGTTTCACCCACCACCCCCCAAGTCTGGCAGTCTGTCAGATGTTTAGCATGGCTTCAGCAAGCTGGTGTCATGAATGCTTTCAAGAGGCAGTATCTGAGGCTGAGCACTGCAGAGATACCTGTAGAGATCAGCACACCTGCCCTCAAGCAAAACACAATAATTAGTTGCTGATATTCCCTCTCAAACTTCCCCAGTATTGTTGCACATAAATCACACAGATCACAGCAATGCTGTCAAGAGCTCCATGCTTTTGGAGTTGTTTATACCCACTCAATTTTTAATGTTCCTATAAGACATTTTGATCAGAACCTCAAGCCCAAAAGGGATTTGCATGCTTGATCACGCTTATGATGATTTAAATATAGAAATGAAGAGAAATCTTTGTCTTACTTTGACTGTTAACATTTGGGACAGTGCTAGTGGAAAACATTAACAAGGTACTTGAGGCAAAGATGTGTTTGATCAACCTTCACAGTGTTTTGTTTCTTGACAGCAGGTATAGCTTCAGTAAATCTAAATAAACCCTTGAAGGCTTTTAGATCCAAGTACTTGTGAATATCTGAATGGCATGGTAAGCATATTTTAAAACATTATTTTATACCTGTGATTTTTATTTAAATTCAACCATCATTGAGTACCAACATGTCTTGTCACACTATCACCTGCAGTTTGTATTTTAAAATGAGGTGATATCTGATTGAATTTCAATAAAATACAATAGCATGTATAAATTAGATATATTTGGACAAATCAATTTATTACTATTAAAACTTGGAAGCCTTATTATTTTAACACTGAGTTTGGTCCTCCTACCTGTATAGGATAAAAGCTAGTCTTTTAAGAGTCTCATTCATGCTCTACGGACTGAGCTAGCCGGGCCTTAAAGCCAGTTTTTTAATAGGTAACTTTTTGAGTTGTTTTTTAACACTGAGAGAGACTATGTTCTGTGGTCATGTTTGTATCAGTTATAAATACACATCTTCACTAAAGATTCATTACTGTTTCTTCCCCCCTCTTTTTATTGAAAATAAATTCTTTTCTCACGTAATATACCCTGATTACAGTTTTCCCTCTCTCTACTCCTCCCAGTTCCTCACTACCTCCCCTTCCATCCAGGTCCACGTCTTTTCTGTCTCTCATTTAGAAAAGAACAGGCTTCTAACAGATAAGCAGTCTACTGTTTATACAATCTTAGCAGGAGATGGACTATAGAATCTGGTCTGTTTCAGGGACTTCCTGTATCTTGAGTTGTTTACTTCCTGTCATAATGGAGCTTCTTTGCAGGATGGAGTGTTTGACCTCCCCTTGGAAATCCTGTTCTTTCATCTCCTTTTAAATAATCTGTCCTAAAATGTTTAATTTAGGTTTTTGGTTGCTTCTCCTTAACTCATGTCAGTCTAAATGTGGATGAACTGGCTGTTCCACTTGGGAGCTGATGATTATGATTCTGACATAGACAAAGCACTTTTGTGAGATATATACAAAACATTATATACCTCATTGACATTCAGGAAGGTCATAAAAGTCATTCTGAAGAATTTGTCTAGATATAGTGCATTTTAGAAATCCCAACATTTGAAAGCATATTTCACTTGTAAATTGTTCCATATGCTCTGAAACAGTATCTTATTTATCTTTCTTTTTTTAAAATTCTTGCTGTTGAGCTTAATGCATTCTATCAATTTTGGTTAGATGAATGAATAGTTGGGGGTTGTCTGGGAACATGGGAGTATGGGGGCGGCTAGGGAATGGGGGATGGATATGTAAATATGAGTAGTAATTAAAGAAAAAAAATTAAAAAAGAAAAAAGTATTGTGTAAGAAATACACATAGCTTATGGATGTAGCAACAGGAATAGTACAGAAATGACTTTAAAAAAATCTTTATTGTCTTAGGGTTTCTATTGCTGTGAAGAGCCATCATTATCATGACAACTTTTATAATGGAAAAATTTAGTTGAGGTGGCAGCTTACAGTTCAGAGTTTCAGACTATTATAATAATGGTGCAGGGGAGGGGGGATGTCCACTTGCAGGTAGATATGGTCCTGGCTACATCTGGATCTGCAGGAAGCAGAAAGAGTTTATTGAGACATCTGGTGGCTACCTCAAAGCATAGGGAACCTCAAAGCCCACACCCCAACAGTGGCACACTTCCTCCAGCAAGGCTACACCTACTCTAACTAAGTCACACCTCCTAATAGTGCTACTCCCTGTGAGCTTGTGGATGCCAGTTACGTTCAAACTACCACCCTTATTTTCAGTGCCATCCTGAGTTTTTCTCCTCCTAGAATTGCTTGTATGTTCTCTCTCTCTCTCTCTCTCTCTCTCTCTCTCTCTCTCTCTCTCTCTCTCTCTCTCTCAGTTTACTTCGACTTTGGTGTTACGGAAATATAACAGGATATGTAATAAAAATAAGATTGGTATTTTATTGTTGGAGATTACTTATACCGAAAACCCAGGTTAGCCTCGGCAACCTTTGGCGACCCTACCGGAACCCTGAAAAGAGAGTGAGAGACTCCTTCTCAGTTCTTTTATCTCATCCTTTCTGCATACCTGTGACAGAAAGAGAGGATGGACTGGAAAGGTGTCGAGGAAGAAAGGCAATGGCAATGGATTATGCTGGTTCAGTTTGACATAAACGTAGCTGTATCTAGGAAGAAGGAAACTCAACAGAGGAATTGTCTCCATCAGGTTGGCCTATAGGCAAGTGTATTGGGCTTTTTCTTGATAGATGATTAATCTGGGAGTGCTCACCTCATTGTGGGTGGTAACACCCCTGAGTGGGTGGTCCTGGGTTGTATAAGAAATCAAGTTGAGTAAGCCATGGAGAGCAAATCAGCAAGCAACAGTCCTCTATGGCCTTGATTTCAGGTTCTGCCTCCAGGATCCTCCCTCCCTCAATTTACTGCCCTGACTTGTCTTCATGACTAGAAGTTATTTGGGGAAATAAACCCTTTCTTCTCTGAGTTGTTTTTGGTAATGATCTTTGTCACAGCAATAGAAAGCAAACTAGAACAGAGTTTACTTTCGTATATGTATAAAGTGTTTCCCTCACATTCTTTTCCTCATATTAGATAATAAATGGTAACTGCTACTTTGCTAGGACAAGTTGAAGTTTAGAGAGGTAGGGGTCATACAGTTAGCAAACTGTGGAGAGTCAGTTGAGACAGGGAGGTCCTTCTTATTTCATAGTAGTGTTTTTCAAACAGTGTACTTCACAATTGCTTGAAAGGCTTGTTAAAATACTGGGCTCCATTCCAAGGTTTTTACTTCTTTCAGAGTTACAGTGAAGGTGGGAACTGAGAAATTGATGTAACAAGTTCTCAGTTACTATTGGTGTCTAGATACCATCACTTTGAGAATGAGTACCAGTACTCTACTTGGGAACACATAAGAAAATTATTGGGTGAGCATCTAAAAAGTACTGATGAGGCAAGTCCTATGGGGCCAAATGTTTCAGACAGGGTTTCTTTCTTTTCTTTTAATTCTTAATTTGCAGTAGGAAGCAATAATATGCTTATAGCTAGGCTCTTGTACTTTTCTATTTGAACTGAGTATTAGGCCAAGCAGCTTATTCTCCCCCACCCCCCGCTTGTTTTTTAACACATGATGCCATGTTTTAAAATAATCATTCTGTACTGGAATTCTTGATTGTTAAATTGCTAAGTATGTATTGTTTACATTTATACATCCATCTTCATTCTCAATCAGGGTATTTTGGATGCATTCCTCAGTGTCTAGGATGGATTTTACATTCCTATTTGACAAAAAGAGCAATATAGCAATAGTGGACTTGAAATATTAAGTAAATGAAGAAATCTATTAAAATTTTTAGAAAACAACCACACTAGCATGATTTTGTTCTTTTTCCTCAGAGGCAATTGAAAACCTTTTTTTTAAGACTGTCAGTTATTGGTTAGAACACATAATGGTAGTTGAGTATCTAGGAGTATATAAATGATTGATTAAAGAAGTCATATCTTTTGTTGTTTTATTTAGTCAGTAAATATATGCAAACCAGCACACGAAGTCATTTACTGAATAAGAGTATACAAAATGCTATTTCACTTCTTTAACCTTTAAGAAACGATAAATCCACATGCAGATGCTTAAAGTTATCATTCTCCCATCCCCCATACTGTTAATTCTTTTCTGATCTACTGAGGTCATTAAAATTCCTGACATACTTTTATTGAATGGTTTAAAATTTACCTGTTTAAAACCTTGTTTTCACACTATCATCTCTAATTTATGTAGGCCCAACACAGTATTTTGCAAAAAAACAAAAAGGCCAGAAACGGTTTCTTTAAAAAGATTATAATGTATTTTAAATTCTTAGAGGTGAGCAACTGCTTTTGATTCTTAATTTGTTCCTTTAGAATGCAAATTTTAGGTTTACAAAGATCTTGAGAACTATGCCTAGAGGCTAGATTGGTAGCCTTTAGGGAGATATTTAGCTTGGTGTGAAATGAATAGTTGTCAAAAAATCATGAATTTTGTGTCAGAAGATGAGGTGTAGAGTTAAGAACGATTGAGGGAAACTGACTGTACCTTATTTCATTTGGCTAACTGTATCACATAATTGAAAATTAAAGGACAATGAATAATAGTAAATTAATGAAAATAAGCCATTGTTTTCTGTGGATATCGTAAAATGATTATACTTGTGAAAAACATAAACCAAAGGAATTACTGCATTCTTAACTATGGAATGTTGGTTTATGTCTGCTAGCCTCTGGAGGGCTTATAGCTTTGGCAAGAAAGTCTTTCCCTTGGCCCTTGATCCTTTCCGTATCAGCAAGAAAGTCAATAGCATCACTTCTGGTGAGATAAGAGGTGTCATAGAACACTGTCACAGTCAATAAAAGAACTCAGGGTTGCTACCTGAGGTTCTCCTTAGTTGGGTCATATGGTAGTTCTATTTTTAAATATTTGCAACATCTCCCAACTGATTTCCACAATGGGTATGTTATTTTGCACCACCACCAATAGAGAATAAGAGTTCTTCTTTCTTCACATCCTCTTCAACATTTGTTATCAGATTTATTGATGACAGCTATTCTGACTGGGGTGAGGTAGCATCTCAGAGTAGTTTTAATTTGCACTTTCCTCATAATTACAGATACAGAACACTTTTAAAAATAGTTACTGGCCATTTTGGGCTTCTTTGTTTGGAAACCGTCTATTCATTTCATTAGCCCATTTGTTGACTGACAATTTTACTTGCATGATAAATTTTGCATATTAGTCTTATGTATTATGTATTATGTATTCTCCCTTAATGATAAAGATTTCTCTCTTTCTGTGGGTGGTTTGTTTACTCTGTTGATTGTTTACTGTAAATCCCCTTTTTAGTTTCACGTAGTTCCATCTGCTGACATTTGGGGTTAATTCCTGTGTTATTGGTGTTCTATTAAAAAAGTTCTTGCCTACCCCAATATCTTGAAGAGTATACCCGTTGTTTTCTTTTTCTAGAAGCCTCAGTGTTTCAGGCTTTAAATTAAGGTCTTTGATTCCTTTTGAATTTGATTTTTGTGCAAGGTGAAAGATGAATCTAAGTTCATTTTCCTGCAGGTAGAAACCCAGTCTTACCATCAGCATTTGTAGATTAGGCTGCTTTCAAGTGTTTGTTTTTGCTTCCATGATCAAACAACGATGATAGCTTTGCTCTTTTATTTCTGGGTCCCCTGTTCTATTCTACTCTTCTTTTTCGTATAGTTATTTTGAAATGGAGTATTTTTTAAAATTTCTCTCTCTGAGAGTACACTAATAGTATAAATGAAGGATATAGTTATATTTTTAAATATTGATTTTGTATCTTACAACTTTGCTCAAAATGTGTATTAGGTACAAGAGTTTTCTAGTAAACTCAATAGGGTCTTTATATTTTTTAAAAGATTTATTTTTTAATAAATATCTTATATTGTGTTTATGTGTACTAAGTCAGTGCAGGTGCTCTCAGAGGTTAGTGACATCCTCTTCTCCCAGAGCTGGTGTTATAGACAGTTGTGAGCCTCCAAATGTGAGTGCTGGGCATCAAACTCAGATCTTCTTGAAGAACAGCAAGTGCATTTAACCATGGAGTCATTTCCCTCATTCTCAATAGTGTCTTTTCAGTAAAGAATCATGCTAATTGAAAATTTGGGATATTCTAACTACTTCATTTTCCTATTTTTTAAAAAATCACTTTTTTGTCTTTCTCTTGTCTAATTGATATAGCTAAGACTTCAAGCACTATATCAAGCAAGAGAGCAGTGAGTGGACATTCTTGCTTTAGAGGAAATGCTCTGTGTTTATCTCTATTTAATATTGGCTGTAGGTTTGTTGTATGTAGTCTTTATTATTTTGAGCTATCTTCCATCTATACCTGAAGTTCCCAGAACTTTGATCATGAAGTCATGTTGAGAACATTTTCAGAAAATTAATCCCACCATCTCATGAACATGCGAGATTGTACCATTGTCTCTCATTTAATGTATTTGTCTCTATATCCATCTCTATATCTGTATAACATGGTAACGAAAATTTAGCATATATAAAATAGGATATGTTCACTTCTAAAGAAAAATGTACAAAAAATGTGGAAAAATGGATTTGGAATATATACTATTAAGCAAGGTCATACAATATCAGAAAGAAAAAAAATTGTGGTCTCCCTCTTATGTGAAAATCTTCAGTTATATATGTATGTATGTATGTAAACAAATTTATATGAGAGTATAGTATTACATGTAGAAAAGTGAATAAGAAAGACTAAATATTAGGGGATGAAAAATGACAATAAGAGCAATGGCCCATGAGCTTTGAAAGAGGATATAAAGATAATTGTTTTCTTCTTTTTTTTAGTTCTAGCTATGTCCTGGAGTTTTCATTTATGGTTGTGGATAAGTGCTTAACACATATTTGGTAATCAAAGTATAAAAGTCACTGTCAAGTTCCACAGCTTCAGAATGGCTATGCTTACTGTACAGGATTTTTTGAGATGTGTATACTATTGAGATGGTAAATTTAGGTGTATGATATTTTTTATTTCAAAGTTTTTAATAATAAAGTTAATTAAAACATTTAATGATACTTGTTACAAGTTGGGCATGGTGGTGTACTCCTTTAATCCTGTCACTTGGGAGGCAGAGGCAGGCAGATCTCTGAGTTTGAGACCAGCCTGTCTACAGAGCTAGTTTCAGGACAGCCAGAGTTACACAGAGAAACTGTCTTGAAAAACCAAAAAAACCAAACCAAACCAAACCAAAATCAACCAACCAACCAACAGAAAAGAGTACAAAACCAAGGAAAGAAAGATTTACTTTAGCTTAAGTTCTCTTAAGTTCTTAGTCTTTCATGGCAAGCAGCTCAAGGTGACAGGATCATGTAGTGGCAATTGTTCATATCAAAGATGTAAAGAATCAGGCCCATGGACTGTAACCTTCAAAGACTTCTATCCACAGCCATTTGCCATCTCTTCCTAATTAATGTCACCAACAAAGGAACAAACATTGAAAACATGAGCATAGGTTGAAAGGTTCATTGTAAAAACCATGAGACAAGACTTGCACCTATTTGGATCCCTGTGTATTTTGGAATTACTAACTTTGACTTCGGAATAGATTAAATTTTTTTCTTAAATGACTAAAAATTATGGAATGTATTTCTAGATTGACAGCTGTACTGTTAGAATTTTATACCTGTCTTTTGGGTGTCTTTAACACTTAGACTCTTTTTTTATTTTTACTGCTGGTATTATTCTCTTTTTAATTTTTTATTTTTTATATATTTGAATTACAAACAAGATTGAATTACATGATGATCCCAGTTCGCTTCTCCCTCCTCTACCACCCCCCCCACTAAAATCCTACCTATCATATGTCCTTTCTTCTAATCTACACCTGACTCAAAATTTCTGCTTCCTCATGACCTTTGCATCCTTCCTTTTCTTCCCTTCTCACTCTCGTAACTTCCTCCCCCTTCTTCCCATGTTCTCAATTTGCTCAGAACACTTAGACTCTTAAGCAGGCTTGATGATAGTGGATGGTGCTAGACTTTTGCAGGTGCATTTTGAGGTAAAATCTCCTTAAATATCCCAGTCTGCCTTATAACTCTGGGTCCTCCTGCCTCACCTTCCCAAATGCTGAGATACAGATTTGTGCCACCATGCCTGTCCTTGATTCTTTCCTGATTGCTGTACGTTCATAAACTTGTTAACATCTAATACTCCTTATCCATTCATCTAGGCATGAGTAAATAGATGTCTATAATTTATTATTTAGAATTGTTTTACTTAATTTTACTTTTGGACTTTTAGGATTATTTAAAAGTTTGAGCAGATCTGTGTTCACTTGGTTGAAATTTCACAAACAAGATTGGGTATGAGGACTTGCATTCTTACATTCTAACCTCTTGACGATACATACAACTACATTTGTGTGTGTGTGTGTGTGTGTGTGTGTGTGTGTGTGTGTGTGTGTGTGTGTGTGTGTGTGATATCCTTCTAGAGATATGTATGAATTCTTTTGTTGCCCAGGTATGTGTGAGTATATGTATCTATCATATATTGGTAAACATAGTAATGGTTTCATTTTGATATTTTCATACACATGCTGTGCAGTCTACTTTTGTATCATTTTAACACAAGCCAGAGTCAGAGGTGTTACTACTCACAGTGAGCTGAGCCCTCCCACAACAATCATCAGTCAAGAAAATGTACCACTATCTTGTCCACAGGCCATTCTGGTGGGAGTATTTTCTCTTGAGGTTTCTTCTTCCCAAATGACTTTGGCTCGTGGTAAGATGGTTTCTATAGTTTTATATTTGTACTTATGCTTAGTGGAAGCTTTATTTATAATATGACCCCTTTTCTTTTAGCCTTAATTTAAGAATATTGCAAAGAGTAGAACATTCTGGTTCTTCAAACTTTACTTTTGTTCTTCAAGAAAAACTTGTGACAGAGAGGGTTGTGTTTTTAACCAGATTTCCTCATTTTGCCACCTTGTTACATTAGTACTGAGCATATTACCATGGCAAATTACTTACCTTCTAGTTATACCCACCACACTGTTGAAGAGGATGAGGGAAAAACTAATGTCACATAAGAGATCAGATATTAGTTATTTCCATTTTATGAACTCATTTTGAATAAATTCTTTTTATTGGATATGATTTAGTATTTTAACATTCTGAGTTTTTAGTATATTTGCATTAGTTTAAAAGAAAATCTCCAGTTATTATTATTATTATTGTTGTTGTTGTTATTATTATTATTATTTTTGCTACAGAGTCTTGTCATGTAATGGCCCAGGCTGGCCTAAAACTCATAGTCTTTCTGCATCTGTGTCCTCAGTGCTGGGATTAAGCATAAGTAACATTCTGGGTGATGGCAGTTCCTCCTCCTTTTCTTCATCATTCAGTAGTGATTCCACAGCTATCAAGATAAAATAATAAAGCTGTCAAGATAAAATACACCGCAGTTTAGAAAAATATCACTTGTCTATTTTTCTTATTATTTGAAGTACTGTATTTTTTTCATTTAATGTGGAGAGTAGTATCATTCAATAAAATTATAACATAAGCCATATAATTAAAAAAATTTAATAGCCACATTAAAGAGTAAAAAGATATGAGTTTAATTAATCTTCCTAATATATTTTATTTAACCCAATATATCTATATTACTTCAGCATGTAATCAATATAAAATTATTAAAACTGTTTACATCTTTCTTTTGCATTTTTTTCAAATCCATTGTATACTTTACTCTTAATATGCCTCTCAGCCCAGAGTAGCCACATTTCACATGCTTGGTAGACACATGTGACTAGTGGTGTTGCAGAACACAGCTATAGAGGTACTTTTAAGTTAGAGAAGGTTTTGTGATATTTTGAGTTGATAAAGAGAGTTAAAAGAAATAGAAATAAGTTTATATTATGGAATTATATTGGGAAAGGCTGGGAGTTTGAATGATCAATGAATAAAATCATTCTTGCAGTTCTGTAATCAGGAGCAGATTGAAACCCATAACCTCAATGGTAAAACCCCAGGGAATTCCCAGAAAAGGAACCCATTGTAATGGGCAGAAAAATATCTAGAGGAGAGCTATAGTATTTTTTTTTCAATTTTCAATTTAAAATAGAAACAAACTTGTTTTACATATCAATCCCAGTTCCTTCTCCCTCACCTCCTCTCCTGTCCCCCCTAACCCCCTATCCTATCCCCTTTCTGCTCCCCAGGGAAGGTGAGGCCTTCCATGGGGGATCTTTAAAGTCTGTCATATCATTTGGAGCAGGGCCTAGTCCCTCCGCTGTGTGTCTAGGCTGAGAGAGTATCCCTCTATGTGGAATGGGCTTCCAAAATCCATTCATATGCTAAGGATAAATACTGATCTACTACCAGAAGCCCCATAGATTGCCGAGGTCTCCTCATGGACACCCATGTTCAGGGGTTCTGGATCAGTACTATGCTGGTTTCCTAGCTATCAGTCTGTGGTCTATGAGCTCCCCCTTGTTCCGGTCAGCTGTTTCTGTGGATTTCACCAGCCTGGTCTTGACCCCTTTTGCTCATCTCTCCTCCCTCTCTGCAACTGGGTTCCAGGAGTTAAGTTCAGTGTTTAGCTGTGGTTGTACCTTTCTCTTTCTCCTAGCTCCCTCTCCCCTCCCCCCATGCTCTCAATTTGCTCAGGAGATCTTGTCCCTTTCCCATTTTTTTGGAGAATGTCTCTCTTAGGGTGCTCCTTGTTTCCTAGCTTCTCTGGTGGTATGGCTTGTAGGCTGGTAAAGAGAGTTATACTATAGTTGTGTCCTGTAAATCAATGGAAGGGGGTTTCACAGAGACATACTGAGTAGAAGTAGTAATTGCCTAGTAGAGTGAGAAATGAGAAAATAGGCAAGTTGGTTGGCTTTTTGCTAAACTTAATGGAAACTATTTTATTAAAGTGATAGCTAATAAAATTAGGTTGTACTAATTTGAACATTAAATATAAGTTGAAATAAAGACAATGAATGTATTTTATGAAGCTTAATAAGGATAACTGGTAGGAGATAGTAGGTAAAGGTTGAATACAAAGAAAAACACTGATGGAGCAAGTTCTGGCATCAATGAATAGGTTTCTGCATACAAATAGAGGAATTAATTATGGAAAAGAAGATGTCAACCATGATATAGAAATGAAGGTTTTTTTTTTTTGTTTTTTGTTTTTTTGTTTTTGTTTTTTTTTTTTTTTTTTGATTTTTCGAGACAGGGTTTCTCTGTGTAGCTTTGGAGCCTATCCTGGCACTTGCTCTGGAGACCAGACTGGCCTCGAACTCACCGAGATCTGCCTGCCTCTGCCTCCCGAGTGCTGGGATTAAAGGCATGCGCCACCAACACCCGGTGAAATGAAGGTTTTATAAAACAGGAAAAAAATTGTAAGTTAGAAATGTGTTATGAGTTACAGGGAAAACCTGTTTTCATTACAGACAGTTATAATAACTTAAGCATACAGGGATATGTTGTATCATTTGCTTTTGAGAAATAACAGTACAAGCGAAGAGAATCATGTGATACTATTTTAAAATCAAACCCACTGCCACTTGCTACTTTGAACCCCTAAATGATAATTTGTTAGAATTTCAGTATGGTTCCATCACAACAAAATGTCTTCATATTAAGATTTGATCTCATTGTTGGTTACTACCCTGATTTGCTCATTTTTGTTTGCAAATTGTGTATGGGTTTGGTTGAACTCAAGTTTACATAGTGTTTTGGAAACGTAGTTTTTACCTTTCAAGCCAGTAGAGTTTTAGACTCTCTAGAGTTGCAGTCAAGCTGAGGAGATAGTTATCTCAGGGTTTGATAGTCCTGGATAATCTTGGAACATAGCTCATACACATGAATGTTAATTGCTTATTTGGATTTACTGAAAGGTCATGTGGACCATGCCAAAGGATGCTTGACTGTCTTTACATGATAGCTGAGGCCACTAAAAATTAGTGGCCTTAAAAAAAAAAAAACCAAAAAAACAACCCCCCAAATCAAAATGGAAATTGCAATATCTTTTGTGGCAGACATGGCCGCTTCCACTATATCTGTTGATTACTCAGACCAACCTTCCTGTTCAGGAGGCAGAGAGTAGTTGTTAAGTTATCAATAGAGAGAGTAGTTGTTATCAATATCAGAGAGTAGTTGTTATCAATAAGTTTCTGTGCACTTCTGTGTTTTCCTCCAAAGCTTGAGTTGATTATTCATTTATCTTCCAATTTACCTCTGAGCTTTTTTGTTCTCAATAGAAGTTCTTGACAGTTTTTGTTTGTTTATTTATTTATTTATTTATTTTTTAGATTGTGAAGCTGTTTGTAAATCTGATGAACTCTACTTTCTCTCTAGAGATATATATTTATATATTCAGGAGTATATAAACTTTATCAAGCTAATGTCCTCAATCTAAATTATTATTTTATCTTCATAGTTGAATCGGAAAATCCTTGGAGATACTGAACAAGTAAGTTTTAATCAATCAAAAATAACCAAAAGCTCACTAAGCAATGCTATCTTAAGATTACCTAAAACCTGGATTTATCTTACACATATGAGTTCTTGTTCATGTTAGAATTCAGAATTCACATTGGGTTTAATTTGAAGTCAACATTCTAACCTTTGTGATCTTGAAGGTGCCTTTGTATTAGGCCAGAATAGGTATCAGTACTTCTGGGTCATCAGGTGAGCAAATGGGTCTTTGTCAGAGAATACTGTCTTGCAGGAAGACATGACCCTTGAAATCAGAAATCAGACTGTCTTGAAGTAAGAGCAGCTGTAATACCAAGATTTTTTTATTGGAAAGAAAGTGGAGGCAGCACCATGAGTGGTGCACAGCAGGCACAGGATATCTCAGAAATAGCTCACATGGAGGGGTGCAGGAATGTCTCATGGAATACTGCAGGAGTGTTGCACTAGTGTTCACCAGGCAACACATGAGGTTCCTCCTGTTCTTGAAGGTAGTGGTTAGCAGTTGTTGGTGTTGGTGTTACGATAAATCTTTCTGCCAAAAGCCGCTGAGCCCCACCGCCACGTGTAAGCTTTATGGCAGCCGCCTGCCCAAGTTAGGCCCAAATGAATACACAGAGAGACTTGTATTAGTTACAATGCTGCTTGGCCAATGACTAGGATTCTCATCTGTTAGCTCAGTATCAATCATCATACATCTATATATTTTATAAGACTTATCTTACCGGACGCCTTATTGGCGTCCCTCCTAGCTGGTGGATCACATCGTGCGGCTGGAGCAGGAGCCGAGGGGAAAGAGAGCGACACTTCCTTTTTCCTCTTCTTAAATATGAGTCTCCTTGCTATGTCACTTCCTGTCTGGAACACCACTTCTCTACTACATTTCCCAGAATCCTCTTTGACTCCTAGTCCAGCCTAACCTGCTGTCTCATTGGCCAAGCAAGTACTTTATTTATAAACATACACAGAAGTATTTCCCCCATCAGTGTTGGTGCTGATTGTGTAGGATTTTTCTTGAGTTACTAGCCTATCTGCCTATACATGCTCCATAGTGCTGTAAGTAACCTTTTACCCATGCTCCAGTAAATAACTCCAAGACCCATTGGTTCACCAAGCTAGAGTTTGGTAGAATCCTCACTATGTTTGACCTCCTTGGGGTAAGCAGCTTTTTGTTCCTGTCTTTCCATTGATACAAATCTCACCCAATACAGTTCTTCAGCAGTAGGTAGCTATTTACTGTAGCATGGTCAATATTTCTAAAGAGAAGTAATCTTTTCTAATTTTCTAGGTTGTTTCTCTCCCCTCTTCTCTCCTCCCCTGTCTTTTGTTCCACCCCCAACTCTCCCTCCCCCTGGATTTCTTATTTGAAGCCTTATCTATCCTGAAATATGCTAGACCAGACTAACCTCCATCTCACAGAGATTTTCTGTCTCTGCCTCCTGAGTGCTGAGGTTAAAGGACTGTTCTACCATACACTAGCATTTCCCTGCTTCTTAAGGTCATTTTTTTATTTCTATTTTATCTCATTATTATTTCATATATTCAAATGTCTGTAGTAGATGAAAATTCTTCATTCTTCCTTTTATGTATATGCTTTCTAGAATTGTGGACAACTCTCATATTGTGCCTTGATTGTCAGCCAAGCTATAGACATTTAACTTCTTAAATCTTTCTTTATAATTGAGTTAGCTTGGCTGCTTTTTCCAGGAAAAACCCACGCCCAGATTTCATCTGTACATTGAATGAGCAGACAAAAACATCATATTCTCTGGTTTCTTCTATACCATTTATTCCTTTAGCCTTTAGGTTTTTATATATTCTTAGTTGAATTAAAGCCAGTCAGAAATCATTATTTGGACCATTTTGGCAGTAAATGAATGCCTGGCCTTCAAATTGTCAGTGTTCCACACAGTAATAGTGCTAGTATGTGCTAGAGGAAACAAAGGAAATGTAAAAGAAGACTGAGGAGCAAATTAATGCATTCTTTAATAGCAGATTTACCATGCCACTCAAAGTAAACCATTGTACCAGAACCCTTTAACTTTGCTGTCTTCCTACAGTGTTGTGTCTGTGCACTGATCTGAGTTATGAGAACCATGGCTATTGTTTGAAGTTTGGATGTGTTCTCACTTGGTTTCTTCTTCATGATTTTGTTCTCTCTCTACCTTTCCATACAACTGATCAGGACTTGCTGTCAGATCCTGTGGTCATGAACAAAACTGGGCAGGGGATCATTTTGTTAGAAATTACATAGGCTCAGGTGGTAAATGTCTCATGCCTCCATGTGTGACATTTGAGGCAAGTGCTTTTAGTTCTTGCTATTTCTGTGACAGTTACTGGTCTTTGTTTAACAGCTGATCCAATGGAGATATGCAGACAGAAGAAGCTAGAAGATCTTTGGTACTATTTATCAACACTGTGTTAGTTATACAACTTTCCCTGCTCTGATTGGCAGGGAGAAGCATTCTGCTTCTGTATGATGCTGAGCTTAGGGTAAAGTATGCCAGCATGGGACCTGGGCTTGTCACAGTTTATTCTTTCATTTCAATTGGTATGCAGAAAATGGATCTCCATCTCTACTTATCATGTACATTAGCGAGAAAAAAGTCATACTCTAGGAGATAATGGCTTCATCATTGGTGTTTTTAGTCACCAATTCAGATGGTAATATTTAGTTGAAGGTTGAAACAGCACATACTAGGCCTTCTCATTTCTATTAGCTTTGCTGCTAGTACTGATTTGAATAGGATAGCAGAGAAGGTTTTCCTGTTTGTGTCTGGAAAACTTTCTAGATGATTGGTTGTTTAATTCTTCAAGCATATTTTAAAAGTCATGTTTTTTTACCTCTTACCTTGTAAAGGCATAAACTATTCAGACTCTAATAAAACATTTTCCCCAAATTATTTAATTCTGGAATGATTAAGGTTAAACTAGCAGCTGGAACAATTCATTCTGTGTAGTGTCCTAAAAATATTAATACCAGTTTTTCATATTTTACAGTCAACTTTCATATGATCAGATTTTAAATATGACAGTATGATTATGAATGATATTTTTCTTGGTCTCTATTCCTCAAGTAGATAGTCAAATGACTTAGAACCCATGTAAGTCTAAGTTAAATAAGTTTAGCTTTTCATATGTCCTCTAAACTGTCAACCGTGTTGTACTCCTCTTTAGTTTTATTAGGCGGCTGATACATTCTTCAGTGTATCTCTTGTTTCTTGTGTCTTTTCAATGCCTATCAGAGAAAACCAAAATGCTTACCTGATTTCAAAAGGACAAAACATGCCCCTCCCCCCAGAAAACAACAACCAAAATAAAACTAAAGCCCCAAACCACCCCATGTTAAATTACTCTGTTCTTGATGTTCATCAATGTGACAGTCCTACACTATGTCAAATGAGTCTAGCAAGAAATAACAAGCAGCTTAACACTGATAAAGGCTTGTAGCCAGCAGGTTTTGTGGTTTTTGTGAGGCAAAGAGTTAACCCTCCCTACAGTACAAATAAGGAAGGCTGTCTTGATCTTTCTTACTTACACCATTGTTTCTTTTCTTGCAGACCACCATTGTGTTGTGGTGTGTGTGTGTGTGTGTGTGTGTGTGTGTGTGTGTGTGTGTGTGTGTGTGAAATAGAACTACTCGTCTTCTCTATAATTTCCACATTGATTAAATGGCATTGTTTCTTAGAGAAACTTATATTGAATTTGCCCTCGTCAGCTTTTGTGGCGATTTTATTTATGGTTACAATTGTGTACTACGTGTGTGCAACTTTTGTGCATGCTGCACAATTGATTTGAGTTCATACTTGCAACTGCTCTTGTATTCAGAGAACTCTGCTTCTTTATGTTATCCACTGCCTCTATCTCTTACAATCTTTCTGTACCCTCTTCTGATCAATCTCATATTCTCTGTATTCGGATCAGTTGAGGGGCCTTTGTTAATTGCCATTAATACAAGGTAAAGCATCTATGGTGAGGGCTGAGAGATGTCTTAGCATTTTTTTTCATACTGTGTCCCTTTAGCAGGATAATATTTATTAGGTTCTCTCCTAGGCCCTTTGACCTATCTAGCCATAAGTTCTTGTCCCTTATAACAGTGCCTGGCATGTGTTCCATCTCATGGAGTAGGCCCTGTTTAGACCAAAAATCTGCAGTTGCTTCCTGTTTTTATCTAAGATTCAGGATCAGTTCATATCCTCTTGAAATTTGTTATTTTTAAAAGAATGTTTGATAAGTTACTAGGTACAGAAATGCATTTTCATAAAATTAAAGAATTTATATTTAATTCCTTTCAAATTAAAATGCAAGGCAAAACAAAACTTCTTTAAAACATTTCCCAACTCATGAAATTACAGCTGTTAGAAGTGTGAAAATATGGCATCAAACATTTTAAAAGAAGCTGGTTTGAGCCGACTTTTTGAGTAAGGATTTTGTGAGTTTGTAGAATTTCCTCAAGTATGAATTTATTTTCTTTTATGTTAATAAAAATGATATACTTTCAAGCTGTATTTTAGATATTAGTTTTATGATCAATATAAGCATAAGAGAGTATGTTTTTGAAGATGAGATTGACGTTATTTTGACTGATTTTGACTTAAAATATTATTTACTTTGGAAGGAAAAACTAACCATTTTTTAAACATTGTAACTAACTGTATTTATTCTTGCTTTTCTCCAGAGACTGTGCCTTTATCAGGTTAAGGGGGCTCTGTTATTTATTTATTTTTTGCCATATTTTTTTAAATTTCATTTTACATTCTAACCAGTTCTCCCTCCTACACCTTCTCATGTCCCCCTTGCTTCCCCCCATCCCTCCACCCCCCATAGCCTTCCTCCCATCCCACTCGAAGTCCACTACTCCTCACAGGTAAGGGCTCCCATGAGTAGTCATAGTCTGGGATACTATGGGGCTACATAGTTTGGGGCAGGGCCAAGCCTCTCTTCCATGCATTAAGGCCGAGACATGGGAAGTGGGCTCCAACAAGGTCTAATCTATTTTTGTAACAGCATAACATATGTGACTGAAAAGAAAGTGGTGATTTGTGCTAGAGTTATTAATAAGAAACATTTGTTAATGCTGTGTGTACAGGAAACTATATCTACAATGGATTCTTTAAAATGATTGTGATATCTAACAGTTGTTTTTTGTGAGATGTATTGTTCATTTAGGAATTATTTAAAAATAATTGAAAGGGTTTGGGTAAACGGGTAGATTAGAATTATGCATTAAATAAACTCACCTGTTATTTTCCCTCATTCAAGACAGGTTCAGTAACACATTGCCTCATTACTTTAGCAAAACAAACAAATATTCAAATTGCCTTTTATGTTTAGTGCTTATGTACTACTTACTACAATTATCTCTCTCCCACTGTTTTCTCTTAAGACTACATTTCCCCCCCCCCCCCTTTAGGAGTATTGAAAATAATCTGGATGAGTTGCCTTCCAGGCTTCATTGGTTGAATATTAGTCTAACTTGATCCTTCTGATTATGGCAATATCAGGAGGGACACAACTGAAACTTCATTTACTTTGCTATAGTTTAAGTTCATTATAGTTTTGTCTTGAATTCCTAGTGCCAACTTTCATGATATTATAATTGGATATATTAGATAGTACTATATGTTAAGTATTATTTATTAACTTTAAAGATAGTTTTATTTAAATGGTCCACTTTTCCTGTGGTAAGACTTTATTAACTTAGGAAATACACACATAGATACATAGGATAAATACTGTATATTAGGAAGTATAAAATGTAAACAGCTTTGATCAGTGTTGTTGAAGTTTTATTGTGAACAACAAATTCTATATTTTGTTTAATTCACAACATGTACTAAGAACTATTTTAGTGTGATATATGGTTTTCAGAAATTATACTGTAAATTACTATTTGTGGAAACAAGGAAAATTTGTTAGATAATGCAAATGAGATGGGTATTGCTTTTTAACTTTTATTTTTATTATGCCATGTACTAAAATTTTAATTATAGATAGTGATTTATTTCATTTGAAAATCAACATAACTTCAAACACAACTCCTTTAGTAGATGGTCTAATGTAATATTTGCTGTTAGGCAACTAAAACGTCAAATCATGATTTCTAAATTATGTGGTCCAAACATGAATAATATTTGTTTAGGCACATAGGATGTAAGTCATTGTCACATTTCAGTAGAGACTACAAGAAGATAGTTTTAGATTTCTGTTTCTCTAATTTTTGATACATTTGAATTTTTTCTGTGCCTAATGTTATAAAATACCTTCACAAGTATTTCATGTTTTCTCTGACATCTCACACTGCTCACTTTTTGTATATAATACCATATGAGTTCCCCTTTTCAGGCTTACACTGCATATTTTAAAATGCTGCTAGGATATGCAAGGTAAGATGACATTTACATTTTTGAGCAACTCTCAGTTTTAGTATCAGAACTTAAAAAAAAAATTCGTGTCCTAAATCTTCTCACATTGCTTATTAAAACAGTCTTACTAACACTGAACAAAGGAATTCTGGGATTTGGCTATAATAGCAATTGAAATGCATCAAAAAGTGGTGACTGCAGTACAATTTTATTAATGAATGATCTACATTGGTTCCAGCTGTGTCCATGTGATTAGGCCTTCACCAAGCAACAATGAGTATTTCTCTATTGCTTTTATTTGATTTCCAAGAATGTGTCATCTAACACATTAGCTCCTGCCAATGTGCCTCTATAAAAGTGTTTTGCCCCCCCCCTCTAAATTTCCAAAGCATAAGTTGAATACCCACACATACCCTGCTGTAAACTCTTTCTTTTGAGTAGTGGCCTAGGTTTATATGCATGGGTGTTGTATCCCAAATCTCAGAATACCAATTAAAGTAGGTGCTTATTACATTTTATCAGTAAAATTTCCAAAGTGTAGTTGCATGATAATTCCAAAGATATTATATTTCTGCCTTTATATTTCCATCTTACTAATATTTTTTCAGTGTTATAGAGTTGAGCAGGCCTACAGATTGAAATGGGGATTGTCCAGATTGTTCCCTGCCTGACCATATGGTATAGTTCTAATGCTTTTTCTATGCTGTCTGTTCAATTCATTGTAAACTCTATCTTTAGCGTACACCCTTAAAAAGATAACCAAATAAAAGTAGATTCTGGAGTAGGGATTGTGTATCATGTAAAGATTCTAGAATTGCTTTAAAGAGAAAATTGCAGATGAAATTGAAGTTGAGATGCTCTTCTAAACATAGGTGAATGCTGTTCTCTGATTATTCTTTTGAGATTATATGGATCTTTGTAGATTGTTTTTGAGTACCTGTTTGGAAAGGATAGAACTTAGGTTACTGTGATTATTATCTTTTTTTCTGTTCTTGGGGTCTCAGGAAGAAAAAGCTGTAGCTTTAGTTTATCATACAAAGGAAGCTTGGTCCTAAAAACAATGCTAAGGAATAAAGTATTTCATACTTTTTTGTATTCCCACTTTACCTCAGTGAGAATGTAGAGCTAGGTAACTTTCAGTAATTTCACCTTTAGCCATTAGCCATATTTAGAGACAGTTAAAACATTTCATTTTCCTTTTACTTAACCTCTCTCCAACTTACTGTCTTTCTCTAATTTTACTTTAGGGAAATAGAGTAAGATACTGTTTATTCCATATGCTGATTGTTTATAAATTGGAGTAAGCACATTGCTCTGATTCCCCTTTCCTTTTCTAAAACTAAGCTACTGTGAGAGAACATTAGATATTACCCACTGCTTTTTGGCTCTGGAGATTTGAAGTTGAAATTTTACCAAATGGGGGATAGTGGGTGATAGCCTGTGAAGAATGTGAGTATTTTTACTCTGCCATTACCCTCAGCCACTAAAAGGGTAACTGAGAGGAACTCAAATGCTTTTGAATGTGTAATTTTCTTTTGAATGGCCACAGTGAAATATATTTGAATAAAAATAGGCAGAAAATAAATGTCATGTATGGAGTAGTTTATAATTGAAATTAATGAATCCTTTATGCACTCGACCATAAAAATATTTCAAGAAAAGTATTTATTTAAAATTCGTAGAAGAGTAATATATGTATGTGAGTGTGAGAGAGAATATCTTTATATGGAGATTATTACTTAAGGGCACATTCTATAGATAGGACATAGATGAATTATGACAATATATCTCTAGTGGGAAGTTGTATGCAAAATATTTGTTGAAATATTTTTAAAGCTGAAAAAATTTAACAACTGAATCACTGATTTCAAAGGCATATGTATATATGTGAATCTTTTCAGTTTTAAAACTATACTGTATATATATATTAATGTATAGAACCTGCTTTATAAAATGTTCAAGTAATTGGAAACCAGCTTATACTTTGAAATGCTGGTTCTTCCTCCTTTCTCTCTCTTCGTCCTTCTTCCTTTCCTATTTTTTAAAAATTTTTGATTACTAATACATATTGTTTGTCTGTGTGTTACATATATGAATGACATATTCCACACTTTAAAATGTTTTTGTTAGTTTTGGGAATTGAAGGTTCCAATTAAGAAAAGAAAGAAAATATAATGAGTTTAGTACATGCAGGGTCCATGTAGGGATTTTACATTTATTCAAGTAGTCCTGGTAACTGAAAAGTATATGAATATAAATTGAGAATTTTTTTTTATATATCCAAGGAAGGAGTAGATCATTCCATGGCTGTCCTACAACTATCTCTGTAGAATAGGCTGCCCTCAAATTCAGAGACCTACCTGCCTCTGCCTCTGCCTCTGCCTCTGCTGGAATTATGGGCATGTGCTACCTCCATGGGCTTCAATTTCATCTTTTTGTTGCATTTTGAATGGCAAAAGCCCCCTGGCTCCACTAGAAAACAAATCTTTTTTTTTTCTTTAAATGGTTCTCATCAGTTCTTTTTATTACATTTATGTTATGGAAAAGAAAAAAATAGTATCAAATGTTAAACATCATAGCCCTGCCCCTATGGCTCATGTACTGAGATAAAACCTCCACATACAGGCCCCTGCACTCCTGGGAGCCTCTGGAGGTGGACTGGCTTTTTGCCCTGGTGTGTGTGTGGGACTTCGAGAGCCCATCCCACTTGAAGGGATGCACTCTGTCTCTGAACACATGGGGAGGGACCTAGGCCCAGCACAGGAAGATTTGGTGGACTTGGTGGAGCCCCGGTTGGGGGCCCTACCCTGCCTGGGGAGTGGTGGGTGGATGGGGTGGGGGGTAGGTTGGAGGTGGGGGAGAAGGAATGGGGGTGAGGGGAGGGAGAGGGAGAGGGGAATTACATGTGAAACAAGCCTGTTCCCTAACTTGAATTAATAATAATAATAATAATAATAATAATAATAATAATAATAATAATAAAAAGAGAGAGAAAAAAAAAACCTCCACATACTTATTACCCTCATCAGTCCTTAAATGTAGCTATAACTACTAAGTAGGAGGCAGAAACTGAGTGATGTCATACAATTTGTGCAAAACTCGTGATGCAATAAATGATAAAACTGTAATTTACATGAAGAAGTCTGTTCTTTTTCATGTTGCCAAGACACACAAAGTTGCAAGGGAGTCTGTTTTATCTCTTCTTATAAATTTATTCTCTTTCCAGAAGTATTGTGGTCTCTTAATACAGTAATAGCTACTCTTAAGTTACAAAATAATAAATTATAGTTTCTTTCTTGAAGAAAATCTTAGAATTTCTATTAAAAATAAAAATTTATTTTCACAGACACTTTTCTCTTTTTATATTTCCTTTTTTATTTGAATTAGAAACAAGATTGTTTTACATGTCAATCCCAGTTCCAACTCCCTCCCTTCCTCCCCTACCACCAACCCCCAACTAAAACCCTACCTATCACATATCCTTTCTGCTCCCCAGGGAGGGTGAGGCCTACCATAGGGGGGTCATCAGAATCTGTCATATCCTTTGGGATAGGGCCTAGGCCCACCCCTGTGTGTCTTGGCTCAGGGAGTATCCCTGTATGTGGATTGGGCTCCCAAAGTCCACACCTATGCTAGGGATAGGTACTGAACTACGACAGGAGGTCCTGTAGATTTCCTAGGTCTCCTCACTGAAACTCATGTTCCTGGGGTCTGGATCAGTCCCATGCTGGTATCCCAGCTGTCAGTTTGGGGATCAAGAGCTCCCGGATGTTCAGGTCAGCTGTTTCTTTGGGTTTCACTAGCCTGGTCTGGACCCCTTTGCCCATTACTCATTCTTTGCAACTGGATTCCAGTTCAGTTCAGTGATTAGTTGTGGGTGTCTGCTTCTTCTTCCACCAGCAAACATTTAATTTGTTGTTAAGATTTGTTTTCTTATATGCCATCCTATGGAAAACAAATCTTAACAACATATTAAATGCTTGAGTGAGGTTTTTATTTGTCTCATATCGTTGGAAGCCCCAAGGCCTTTAGTTCATAAGCAACTGTTATAATCAATAATGGAGGTAAGCATTTTTTTTTTTTCTCGTTGTGCAGTCCTTGTGGTGAATTTTCCTTTTTTTTCCCTTGTTACTTCCACCACTGGAAACTGTGTTAACTTCCAAGCAGTATGAATAACAAAGGGAATACTTGATTTGAAGTCTTATTTTAGATCATGCTTGCTCATAGAGATTTGCCTATGTGACACAGAGCCATTTCATGGAATACCTTCAGAATGCTAAAAACAGTATTTTAGTTTTGTAGCCTGTATTTTAGAGGAATACAGGCATAGTGAGAATTTGAATGAGCTATGCTAAAGTTATCTGATATATTTGTTGTGCTAACTCTTTTCCTTTGTATAGTTAGTTCCTTGCATCTTTGGTACTGTGTACGTGATTCATATAGTTACTTCCTATTGGTTTCTTCTTGAATACCTAGTGTTGTTGTTTTAAAGTGATAGTTCTGTGTTTGAAGAGAGAAACTATAACTGATTAATTGGTGTCAACCCTAACAATTACTGTTTGAATAGATATATAAGAAATATACTGGTTATTATTACAGCTATTAATCACTCATACATCTGAAGGATATGGTAATACATTTAGTTTGTGATGTTCTGTGACTTAACAAAAATATAATTAAATTTAATTATTAGTTTTAATAGAATCTTTAAAATTTACTCATGACAATTTCACACATGTAAACACTTTATCTTGGTCCTATTTTCTTCCAATTCCTCCTTCCTCTTTTACCAGGCACCCTTAGCCCTTCTCTCTTCCCTCTTCATGTCCTTTCTTTTCCCCTTTTATTTCTTCTTTTCTGAAACCCACTGAGACCTGTCAGTGCTGCATGGTAGAATGTTGGCTTATCATGTTGGCATGATCTGGTAAAGTTCTTGTGTAGGTTACTGGAACTTGCGTTAGTTCATGAATAAAATGGTTGTGCTATGTTCAGATGATGGCATCCCCCAGTACTCTTTTTAATCCTCTAGCTTTTACATTCTTTCTGCCATGTTTTCTGAGCTTGCAGTAAGGGGTGATATAGTTATTCTTTTTAGGGCTCAGTAATCAGTTGTCACTCATTCTCATTGACCAATGCTAATTCTCTGCAATTACTACTGATGATTTCAGAGAGAAGCTTCTCTGACTAAGGTTGAGTGCAACATGAATCTATGTGTCTAAACAAATATTAAGAAGGCAGTTTGACAGAATATCCATTTAGCAAGACAATAGTAGAAGATGCCTTCCTAGGGCTATGACCCAAACTGAATTTCCTCCTGTTGAGCAGGTCTTATATCTAGTCCCAAAATAGTTGGTTTATCATTATAACTTTTGTGTTATTATTGCTCCAGTGTACATATCTCATTTGTCAGGTTGGTATTATAGCATGCTAGGTGTGCTACTAAATAATACCACTGATGCTTTTACACCTCAGTGGCACTATGAAAACCAGATATCACAGAGGAAGTTTTCAGATCTGATCCAGCTTTTAATCTCATTTTTGCATCCAGTAATGTAGTCCTTCCAGCAAGGCTGAACCTCCTAAGTTTCCCCAGATAGTGTTAACAACCAGGGACCAAGTGTTCAAATATCAGGGCCTGTGGGGGACATTCTTTTTCAAATGATTTAATCATATGGATTAAGACATTGATCATTTCTTTTAGGTTTTCCAGTATGGTGAAATATCGGTGTTTGAAGCATATCCTAATGACTGTATTTCATCAGTGTCTATCGCTCTATCTCCTTGTTCTCTCATTTTATTAATTTGGATCCCTTCTCTTAGTTAATTTGGCTAAAGGTTTGTCAATCTAGTTAATCAGTTTAAAGAACCAGTTTTTCATTTAATTGAATCTTTACATTGTTTGTTGTTGTTTCTGTTTCAATAATGTCTACTCTGGGACTATCTTATTTTTACTAGGAATTTTTACGCTTCTTTTTTCTTTTTATTTATTCATGTTAGAGTGTTGACTGATTTGATCTGATTTATATCTTGTGTAGGCAACCATAGCCACTGTGTGTTTATGCTTGAAGCAGTCCTGTCATGTTCCCAAGATACTGTTTGCTCCCATCCTCTTGGACCTCCATTTCTTACAGTCCTTATGCCTCGTCTTCTATGATAATTGCTGAGCTTGCGGGAAAGTTGATATAGATGCTCCATTTGTGGCTGAGTACTCCATAGTTACTTACCCTCTGAACTTTAACCAGTTGTGAGTTCTTGCATTAACTGCCATCTGCTGCACAAAGAAGTCTGAGAGCAGCACTAATTAGTGGGTAGAAAGATTAAAATTTAGAGGACAAATTGATACTATGTTATCAAGTAAGTTATAATAGTTAGGTTTACACCTGGGCCTGTTAGCTCTCCAATTTTGTGTTCTTGGCCAGAGTTGCAGTATAGGCATGTTTCCTCTTGTAGAGTGGGCCTTCCCAACCAGAAAGTGGTGAATTACTGCGTAATTCACGGCACTATCATATATCTTGCTACCCCAGTCATTACTGTGTTTTACAGGGTTTGAAACTGTTTTCCCCTAGAGCCTGAATAGTTCCTTCTAGTACTCTGAAAGTTAGTCAACAGGGAGGAAGATTTTCATCAATACCAACTTGCCTTTTCCATGTCCTGTGATCTATGTGTATAATATCTTCAGCAGTAAGTTCTTACTATCAGATTCTGGTGGAAAACCAAGAACAATAACAATAGCCTTTATAGCTTTGTGGGTTTCTGGGAAACCTCTGGAGGTATTCCACCATTTGACCCTGGGCTTTTCATTTAGCAACCTATGGCTTCTGAGATAAATGTAATCCTATATAGGGTAGCTCCAATTGAGTGCGTGCTTGCGTGCGCACGCGCACGCGCGCGCGCGCACACACACACACACAGACAGACAGAGAGAGAGAGAGAGAGAGAGAGAGAGACAGAGAGAGACAGAGAGAGAGACAGAGACAGACAGAGAGACAGACAGAGAGACAGACAGAGAGACAGAGAGAGAGATTGTAGGTGAGCCTATGACCTTTTAGATATATATCATTAGAGTTAGTTATCTCTCTCCTATTTTCTACCCTATGGAAACATTCCTTTCCCGACTTACCAACTTCAGTGTTCTTATCATTCCTCCTTTCTCCTTTATATACCTGTATTCTACTATCCCTCTCATCCCTTAAGATTTTTCTTCTCCCTTTCCAGTGATCCTTTTCCAACTTCCTGGATTCTGTAGATCCTCCAAATTAAACACATAAATCTAAACATTTTATACTTAGACCTGAAACATATCAGTGAGAACATGTGATTTTTGTTTTTCGAAGCCTGAGTAGCCTCACTCTGTATAGTTGCTTTTTGCCTCCAATCAATTTAAAGCAGATTTCATAATTTATTTTTTTTACAACTGATTAAAATTACATTGTCTATAGGTACCACATTTTGATACCCATTCATCAGTTGTAGGGAGTTTCCATGCTCTTCTAATAATGGACAGAACAGCTCTGCACATGGATGAGCATTTGTCTCTGGACTGGGAAATTGAGTTTCTTGGGTGTATGCCCAGAAGTGGTGTAGTTAGGTCATGTGGTAGATCTATTTCTAATGTTCTGAAGAAATGTTACACTGATTTCCATATTAAGACAACTTCCTTTGATTTTCTGGATTATTTATTTATTTATTTATTTTGAAGAACTTACTATTGGTCCCTCTTTAAGAGCCAGCTCAATTGCCTTATGATATTTATTATTCTGTATTTTAAGCATATGTACATCTGAGGCCAATTATTATATTTGTACCATGTAATTATAAAAATCATTTAGTATAATTTTTAGAACTTAGTAAATATTTGGTAAATAGAACAAATTTTCTCATGTTTTTCAGTCACACAGACCATCCTGCTCTCTGAAGAGTATATTTGGCCTCAGGGTGTTGAGGACTTAGATACCTATCCACAAGCCTTCTTCCATCTCTTCTGGTTACGTTTAGAGGTCATCACATTATCAGTAAAAGGTTTGTGACAGTCTTATACAAATTATCTGCCTCATTTTAACCTTTATTAACATTGTCTTTTAATATTTTGTATTATTTTCCTATTTGGCATATTTGTTTGGTGATTCTTCTTATACTGCACTTAAGTTGTTTGTGAAAAGAAGACCATTTGTGCTGTCACCTAATTTATCCCCAAAACCTGAAATAATGGTGCTCAGACAGTAACCACAATAAGCACTTGCTGATTGGGATGATGGGTAAAGATAGCTGAAAGTGACAGGAAATGTTTCTTGCCAGGCTTATCTAAAAGGTGATGGAGTTATTGTTATAAGTTTTATGATCCCTATCATTTCTGCTCCAAGAAAATAAAGGAAAATTCTGTTTTCTATATATTGTTGAAATCTAATCATGGTTAGTGATTTAAAAAAAAATTGAATGCTTAGCCATGTAGTCAGAAAACAATTTTTAGGCGTGGCAACTGTGCTGGCTATTCTTATGTCAACTTGACATAAGATTTATGTGGATTTATCTAAAAGAAAGGAAGTTCAGTTGAAAAAATGTCTCCATGAACTCCATGTCTTAATTATTGGTAAGTAGGGAAGGGTCAGTTCATTGTGGAGGATGCTATCACTGAGCTGGTGGTCCTGGGTTCTATAAGAAAGCAGAGTGAGCAAGCCATGAGAAGCAAGCCATTAAACAGCACCCCCTCCATGGCTGCTGCATCATCTCCTGCCTCCAGGTTCCCTCTCTGCTTGAGTTCTTGTCCTGTTTCCTTCAATGATGAACAGCAATATGGAAGTATAAGGCAAATAAACCCTATATTGCCCAACTTCTGTTTTGTTCATGGTGCTTCACTGGATCAATAGAAACCCTAAGACAGCAGCTTATCTTTTAAGGTAAGTAAATGAAACACTGTCACGTTAACAAGCAACTTATTTTCATTTGAAAGAATGGAATATTTTGAATATTCTAGTTTATTTTGAAAATAAATTTTACAAGAAAATAAGGTTATATTTCCATACACTGGAGATTGTGTCTAGTATGGAAAGAAACAAGAGAGTAGCATAAAAGCCATTCACTGTCTTAGAAGCAAATGGCAGCAGATACATCAGAATGAGTGTCAACCTGATGTGGTCAGTTTTAGGATATGGAACACTTTACAGGTAACCTGAATTTTAATATCATTTTATTTTTGTGCTCAAAATTTGTGAAGAGATGCTTTACAGTCAAACCTTTTTTTTTTTAAATCATAGTTATCTTATGGCATATGTGCTTGCATAATTTTTCTAGAATTGTGAAGATTATAATTTGGCAGTAAAAAATCAATTTTATATGGCTTTTAGTGACATATGAATTCCCTTTTAGAAAACCATAAAGACACATATTTTTTCTCACTATAAACTTTATAGGGGGCTAGAGACATGGCTCAGAGATTAAGAGCATCGACTGTTCTTCCAGAGGTCCTGAGTTCAATTATCAGCAACCACATGGTTGCTCACAACCATTTGTAATGAGATTTGGTAGTCTCTTCGGGTGTTTGGGCATACATGTAGGCGGAACATTGTATATACAATAAATAAATCTTAAAAAAGCTTTATATATTGGTTTTCTTAGTGGTCAGAGTATTAATGTTGGAGATGATCCTCTCAGGTACAGTGTCACCACATTGGTCATAAAATTAAAGATGCCATACAACACTTTCTAAAGATCACATTTTTTTTTTTTTTCAACTAAGTTCACACTTGCTTTGTGGTGTAGAAAGTTACATACTGATAGGTAGATTTTTTTAATGTCTCTTTTAATATATGAAAAGGACTTGCCTTTGGTTTTATTATTGTGCTTGTTATTTTTATTAGTTATTTTTGTGTTCTGTGTTCTTTGGAGAGTAATTATTTATAAACTTTTTGTGGAAATTTTTTTATTTTTAATTTTAGGCTATTTTTTTATTTTAAACCTTTTCTTTTTTTCTGATTTTTTTTTATTTGAATTAGAAACAAGATTGTTTTACATGACAATCCCAGTTCCCTTCTCCCTCCCGTCCTCCCCTATCACCCCCACCAAATAAAACCCTACCTATCACATATCCTTTCTGCTCCCCCTGGATGGTGGGGCCTTCCATAGGGTATCATCAGAGTCTATCACATCATTTGGGATAGGGCCTAGGCCCACCCTCCTTGAGTCTTGGCTCAGGGAGAATTCCTCTATGTGGAATGGGCTCCCAAAGTCCACACCTATGCTAGGGATAAGTACTGAACTACTACAGGAGGTCCTGTAGATTTCCGAGGTTTCCTCACTGAAACCCATGTTCCTGGGGTCTGGATCAGTCCCATGCTGGTATCCCAGCTATCTGTCTGGGGACCAAGAGCTCCCCGATGTTCAGGTCTGCTGTTTCTTTGGGTTTCACCAGCCTGGTCTGGACCCCTTTGCTCTTCACTTGTCCTTCTCTGCATCTGGATTCCAGTTCAGTTCATTGATTACTTGTGGGTATCTGCTTCTACTTCCACCAGCTGCTGGATGAGGGCTATTGGGTGGCATATGAGTCAGTCATCAATCTCATTATCAGGGGAGGGCATTTAAGGTAGCCTCTCCTCTGTTGCTTAGATTGTTAGCTGGTGTCATCTTTGTAGATCTCCAGACATTTCCCTAGTGCCTGATTTCTCTGTAAACCTAAAATGTCTCCCTCTATTATGGTATCTCCATTCTTGTTATCTTCTGTTCTTCCCCTGACTCAACCTTTCTGCTCCCTCATGTCCTCTGCATCCCTCCTCTTCTCCCCTTCTCATTCTCCTAGCTCCCTCCCCACTCTTGATGTTAGGCTATGTGTTAAACTGTGATGAAATGGTTGCATTGCAAAACAGTACCAGGAACAAATTTATCTATTTATTTAAAAAATGAAACATTCTATTTACATTGTAAAATATACCAGAATTTTCAGGTTACATTACAATATTTGTCTGCTAAGTCTCAGTTGATAGTAGATAATGTTTTAATGAGAAGTTGTGTGTGTGTGTGTGTGTGTGTGTGTGTGTGTGTGTGTGTGTGTATGTATGTATGTATGAGTGTGTGTTGTGTATATTAAGATAAAGAAATCTGAGCAGTTTCAGAAGCCATTCATAAACTCCAGGAGGGCCATAAACTCTCAGTTATTGGGAAATAGTTTGCTATTGGCTTTCTTACTTAAATTTAACAAAAAATAGTTTATTTTAATTGAGGTTGAAGCATATTCAGTGACTTCAACTTTAGAAATAAAATGAAACCGCAATGCCAGCATATATTGTGAAAAAAATCTTGAATTTTTCTTAAATTTTAAATTCATTTCTTATAAGTGCAATATAGAAATAAAGAGGAAAGGTGGGCCTTAAAGCACTGAGCTAGGAGAATAGCAATTAACAAGAGCCTGCTATGTCTTGTAGAACATCTGTTATTAGAAAATACAGGATATTATGCAGTTAATTTTATGCTTTAAATTATAGTATCTCTAAAATGATTTAGGTTGCTTGTTGATTGGGAATATCATTTACTTCAATAAGTGTTTATAGTCTTATGTATAATTATCTACATGGTTATATATGGTTATATGTGACTATGTATATTTACCCTATATATGACAGAAATGGCATTGGAATAATCTAAAACCTAATAACCTTGCTCATTTCAACACACAGTTCACAAAATAGAAAATTACTGTCTTAGGGTTTTTGTTGCTGTGAAGAGAATCCATGATCATGTCAACTCTTGTAAAGAAAAATATTTAATTGAGACTGGCTTACAGTTTCAGAGGTTTAGTTCATTATCTTCATTGTGGTGTGCAGGCAGACAGGATGCTGGAGAAGAAGCTTAGTGTTCTACATATTGATCTGCAGGCAGCAGATACAACTGTGTGCCACAGTGGACATAACTTGAACCTAGGAGACCTCAAAGCCTGACTCCACAGTGACACACTTCCTCCAACAAGGCCACACCTATTCCAAAAAGGCCACACCTCCTAATAGTGCTACTCCTTATAACCAGGAGTAGCACATGTGTCTACCACAGTTAACTTTCGAAGAAAGATGATAAAGATGCAATCTATGACTTTTGCAAAGAATAGTGTGTGCGGTAGTTTTCTTCATTGATCAAATATTTATGTCAAGGGACTATATTATTCTTTCTTTCTTTTTTTTTTTTGGAACTTGTCCTGGAATTTGCTCAGTAGACCAGGGTGGTCTAAAACTCACAGAGATCCTCCTGCCTCTACCTCCCGAGTGCTGGGATTAAAGGTGTGTGCCACCAGCACCCAGCAAGGGACTTATTATTGAGAAACTATTTGATTAAAGAAATAGTAGTAACAGACAAGGCTACTTAGTATATTAGTCCCATGGTGGCTGCTTCTTCTGGAATTTTTGAGTTATTACTGCTTACCTTTTGTTTAGTGTGAATGTACTTCAGGTGATAAACCTTTTGTTCTTTCTCTGCAGAAACAAAATAGACTTCCTAGAATTATACACAGCCTTTCCTTTATGTAAGAGTTTTAGACTTAACTATCTTGAGTTTTTTTTTTTTTTAGAATTTTATTAATAGACTGTTTCATTTCCTTACACTGTTTAGTAGCTAATAGTATGACTTTTGTGATATTTAGAAGTAGAGATTCAGCATTCATTACCACATGTATTAATCAGAAATTTGCTCGGATCAAGAGCTTAAACTAACACTTATTTTTAATTGAGAATTGAAGTCTTCTAGGTGGTATATTATTTTCCTGATGCTGGCAGTAGCTGCTGCTGCTTCTCCTTCCTTCCTTCTTCCTCCTGTCTCCTCCTTCTTTTTCCTCCTCCTCCTCCTCCTCTTCTTCCTCCCTCCTCCTCTCTTCCTCCCTCCCACCACCCTTTTTTGAGACAAGGTTTTTCTGTGTAGCCCTGGCTGTCCTGAAACTTGCTCTGTAGACTAGGTTGGCCTTGAACTGAGAGATCTGCCTGCTTCTGCTTCCAGAATGCTGGGATTAATGGTATGCCCAGGTCTGGCAAGTAATGTTGGCTTCTTAGTCTCTTAGCAGCTGTACTAATCCACTTGTAAGTCAGAGTAATATTAATAATATGATAGAGGAAAATGCTGCTGTAGTGAACAGAAGAAATTGTACTTTTAACCATTTCTTCTTACACATTTTTATATTGTGTGAAATTTTGGATTAGAGAAGTATTAATACTTTGAAAGCACATTTTATTGATTTAAATATTATAGAAAAATACCAACATCACCTCATACTTTCTTATACTACTTAGTCTGTTTGAAAGAATAATTTCCAGTGAAGCAAAGTGAATATTGAGAACATGAAAGCTTTTTAGCAATGATGCAATTAAGTACATTTTTTTTCTATTCTTAGCTCATTAATCCTTTGTAGAAATCTCTCCTTTTTCAGATGTTTACTTCATATTCCTTTGGTTCCCGAGATGGTAGATTTTTTTTTTCAATTTGCTTTACCTCTTGGATAAATTAGATAGTTGTAATATGATTTCTGTGTCATTGTTTCCTTGGAAGTGAATAAGTCCAGAACTTCAGACTTAATGCCATTTTCTTTTCAACTTCCCTAAGGAGTGTTACCTCTGTTTGCTGGGGATACTGCACTTCAAACAAAATGTTGAGAGTGTTTCAGTGTTAGAGTACCATTGCTATTTCTGTTTCAGAACTGATAGAATGTTCTGTCCATTTGGAGAGAGTAACTTTTCAACAGCTTTTCATTTAGTTAATTCTTAAAAGTGAGACTGACTATGCCAGTATGAATAAAGGTGTGTTTAGTTTTATTAAAACGCTTTTGGTATGCATGTCTTAATTGATCCTTCTCAGAGTCAGAGTTCAGGTTTGAAATACCCGTTTAGGATTAAATAGCCAATAAGGCTAACTCAGGGTATAAAAATAATGCTGTTCAATGTAAAAAACAAAAACAAAAACAAAAACAGGGTAGTTTAGTATTACACCAATCATAGTTATTGTATGTCAAGACTTCCTGGGGTTGATTAAAGAGACAGATCTATTCATTCCAGTTAGGGAGCCCACAATGAACCAAACTCAGGATACTACCAAAGTCCCATTTAATTAACTAATGAATTTTATTGGGGTTATTTACAGGAATATGGGTGAGGGGTTATGGCAAAGATGACTCAAAAACAGCTGTATCACCAAAGTCCACTCCAGCATGAGTGACAGCTCACAAAAGCTGGGAACATGGAACATACAGCCTGCAGGCAACTCACCAGATTGAAGAGTGTTCTTTCCAAGTGACTCAGTTGGCCTAAACCACTTCCAGGCAGCTCATCTGGTTTCTGCTTCTTCCAGGCAGCTGTTCTGGTCATAGTTTTCTTTGTCTTTTCTGAAAGTCTTCTTTGCAAGTGTATGTTAGAGTGACTCTCCGTACTCTCTTCTGTTTAAATAGTCTTGGGAAAGGAGGGACCCAGTGAATCCGGTCAGTTTCAAGAACTTCCTGAAGCTATTTTGAGTTTTTACCTGACGTCTTAATGGGTTCTCTTATGAGAGATGGAATGTTTCAGTCTCTGAAGAAACACAGCCATGCTGGTCCTTGAGTTAAATAGTTTTACAGAAAGATATTAGGCAAGAAAGTTCCCTATGGCAAGGGACAAAGTTTCTAAATCTCTCAGTGGGGGCCTTGAACCAAACTATTTACTTTGGACTGAAGTGTCACATTTTAAGTAAAGTTAAAATGCTGCTTGTTGTATACACAATGATAGATTTTATGCAGTCAATATTTTTCTGAGTAATAACTAGTAGTAATTATTTATGGTTGATAATAAAGGTCTTGTATCAGTTGTGAAGAAATTGTCAAGAATAAGTCTCATTGATGTAACAGTGTGTTCACTGTGATTGGTGAGAAAGCAGACATCTTTGGTTTCCTCATGACATTTAATATCTAGTGAGTAATATATCCTGTATATTCATATAGATGTGTCATACACATGATAGGTACAATCAACTATTATGTATTGTTTGTTGAGGGGAAGTAGACTTTGATATTGGCACTAGTAGTTACTTGCTATCCTGAACATAGCTATATAGTCAATCTTTTCATTGCCTTGAAACTTTTTCCTGTCTTGTTATACAGACTTATTTATTTCCAGTTCTACTGTTTATAAGGTGTGTTTATTTTATATAGAACATATGTGAAAATATCTGGAGAATGAAAGATTGGGCGTAATGATTATGCAGGACTCTAAAAGAGATAGAGAAGATCAGAGCAAAAATTTAATTTTTTTCAGCCTAGATGTATGGTATTTAGTTTTATGTGTCCTATATTGCTGGTGTTCCAAACTTACAAACTGTTGGAAGGCATTGTTAATACTATATATGTCAAATGTATTTATCATTTTATAGATAACTTCATTCCACAAATATATGTAGCATGTACTGCTCTGTATGTATTCATAGTAACTATTAAACATTTTTCATATAATCTTGGAACTTCAAAGTCTAAAAAATTTAATAATCCTTTCACTAAGGCCATATAATTTCTTTGTAGTGAAATATAATGGGACAGATGATGTATATATGAGGCACCAACATATGAATTTAAGTCTCTGTTCCTTAATTGCTTTGTCATGCTAATATAATCTCTTCGTTTGTAAAAGATTAATTAAGCAGTGTTGTCAGTATTTTCTGTGTTTGTGATTCTGTGACACCTTGATTTTTTCATTTGGCTTTTCATATCTACATGGGTCATACAGTCTAATTTTCTCCCATTGGACTGACTTACACCCTTTTGAAAGAGGTGGTAGCCATTGGAGATATGCCATCTCCAGAAAGCATATGTATTATTCATCTTGTCAAACATTTATAAAATGAGTAATAGTAGAAAGTATTTAAAAATGCCTTTTTCCTTCCACATTAAATAAAAGTCTAATTATTAAATGTGGAATGGGATCTGGAGATTGATGGTAAGGGAATTGGCTTCTTATCCTAGTTCTGCTTACAGAATTAAAGTAGAATGATAATAAATCAAACCATAAAAATCTGCAGGTAATTGCTAAATTTATGACACTTACAGATATTATCTTAGACCAAGAGTTTCACCTTTGCTTATAATTCATTTGTTTATGCTGTGTCTCCCATTTCTTTAATCATTGCTACTTCCTTAGTAGCAATGGGTTCAAATCATCACACCTGTTGACTTTAGAAAAAATATAAAACCCTGTGATTTTCCCGTAAGTTCTGCTGAGTTCTGTGAATAATATTTTTTTAAAAAATCCATATTTGAAAAGAGCATGGGATGTATTCAAATGCACTTCCTATTTGAGATCAGTTAGACTTCATGAGTAATGGGAGATGGCTAGCAGCAAGTACAGTTCTGCTAGCATGTTTGGTAGAATTTATAAGTGAACAAAATGCTACTCTGAAAGCAGAAGAAATGCTCGCTATGATTTTTTAGTTCCACAAGACCCTGGTAATAACCATGTTTATGTCACATACTGAGATATATCCCGGTAAAGTAATGGCATGGTCTCTATCCTCAGGAATTCCCTAGCCTTACAGAGAAGCAGGTCATGGCATTAGACTGAAAAGTATACTACTACTACTCTTGAGAGTACAGAACAGAGTGGAAATTGTCTTTAGGAGATGGGAGAGGCTTCATAGAAATGCTGATGCATAAGCAAAAGTTTTTAGAAAAGTTGAAGTGTAAAAGAGAAGGGAGAAGAAGAGTTAATGGTGAGGACTAACAGAAGAGAAAAGAAAAACTACTTGTGTGAGTGTGGGTAGTTGGTACTGCTGTGATGCACTCTGGGGAAGTTTCAGGAGAGGGATCAAATGGAGCTGTAATGAAGAGAGAGAGAGAAAATAAAAAGGAACCTGCCATTTACAGATTGCTGGATTTTATCCTCATTTTATATCTTCAATTTCAGATTTATATTTTAGAAAGATTATTTGTGGTTCATGGAGAATTGTGTGGTGGTAACATGTCTGTATAACAGACTGGTGCAATAGTTTGAATGATGAGGTGATTTTCTACCATAAAACTTTCTATTTATAAGTTTGTTGTCCTATTTAAAAATTGAATTCAATAGAATTAATTCATTGTTAATTTTGGTGTGTGTGTGGTGTGTGTGTGTTTGTGCGTATGCACTTATATAGTGGGCATGCCTGTATTTATTCATCTGTGCATTTGGATGTATGTGCATGCCTATGGAGACAAGAGGTCAATGTAGGGTGACTATCTGGGTTGGGTCTCTTACTGAATCCAAGACTTGTCAGTGGCTATGCTGCCTGCCCATTGAACTCTGGAGATTTGCCTGTCTCCACCCTCCTAAGCTAGTCCTAAGTTAGAGTGTTGCTAATTTTATAGTTTGAAATTCAAGAAACAAATAGCAGCAATCAGTTGTAAAAGGGTCAGTATTTTACTTCTTAGTGAAATTAAATCAGGGAACCTTTCACACCCCCCCAATCACAATTATAATTTGTTATTTAACATAGAATATAATTTTATAAAAACTTCATATGTGCATACTTAAGTATTTGTTAAAGGGTATTTGTTTGCACTTGAAACTTATGATTAAGACTTTTCATTAATTCAAATCATAGAATAAAGGACTGTATTTTTAAGTATAATGTGAAATCTCAAATCAAGAAAGAATGAACAAATTTGTCAGGGATAATTAAAGTCATATGTGGATATAAAATTGTTACTTTGGAAAAACATGTACTTAAGAGATCATTGCAATTCGTAATTGGAAAAACACATTAAAAATAGCTTTAAATTATCTTACCAACAGCATGGTATGTAAGATTTCTATTCTAGCTTGCTTTCTGTTGCTGTAAATTCTGACTAAAACCAACCTGGGAAAAGAAAGGGTTTTTTATGGTATATAAGTTAGTCTCTCAGTGAGGGAAACCAAAGCAGGAGCTTGAAGCAGAGAGCACTGAGCATTGTTGCTTACTGACTTGCTTCCCCTGGCTTCCCCTGGCTTCCTCAGCTGCCTTTCTTATGCAGCCCAGGCCTATCTGCCTGGGAATGGTACTGTTCACAGTGAGCTGGGCTCCCCTCTCTCAATGAGCAATCCAGAAAATGCCCTGTAGTTATGTACATAGGCCTTCTGAGGGAGGCATTTCTTCAATTGGAGTTCTCTTTTCAGGTGTGTCAGGTTGACAGTAAAATTAACCAGGATATTTTCCTAAGGATTTTGATGCATAAATCCTTAGTTCTTTGTTATCACAACTGGAAATAGTCAGGCTTGAGGAAATAGAAACAATGATAGAATAGTGAGGATATAAAATACTAAATAGTGCTAGTGGGGTTATAAAATATTAGATAGCACTATCCTTTTAATCTTATACCTGGAATTATTTCTATTTAAGTAATACATTAATATAGTATATAATATAGTAACATTAGTGTGTAGGTTTCCTAAGCAAATATTGCAAGAATATTTCCTATTAGGCATTATTTGTAGTTTAAACAAATGGTAAGGAAACAGATTTATTCCTATTAGCCAAAAATTTTAATTTTATGTAGAATATTGTCAGTGCTCATAGTTTTTTAGATTGCAAAGTTATTTTATATTTTATGCTAAATTGAATTTCAGTCTTCGGAGATTACTTTGAAATGGGATGAATCTACTCTTCTTAAGTTTTATAATAACTAGATTTACAAAAACAACTTTTTTTTTGCAGATTTTTAAAATTTGAATTAGAAACAAGATTGTTTTTCCATGACAATCCCAGTTCCTTCTCCCTCCTGTCTTCCCCTACCCCCCAACTAAAACCCTACCTATCATATATCCTTTCTGCCCCCCTGCATGGTGAGGACTTCCATAGGGTGTCATCAGAGTCTATCACATCCTTTGGGATAGGGCCTAGGCCCACCCCCATGTGTCTTGGCTCAGGGAGTATTCCTCTATGTGGAATGGGCTTCCAAAGTCCACACCTATGCTAGGGATAAGTACTGAACTACGACAGGAGGTCCTGTAGATTTCCAAGGTTTCCTCACTGAAACCCATGTTCCTGGGGTCTGGATCAGTCCCATGCTGGTATCCCAGCTATCAGTGTTCCCTGATGTTCATTTAGGTCAGCTGCAAAAACAACTTTTTAATGGAGTTCATTAATTCTCTCTCTCTCTCTCTCTCTCTCTCTCTCTCTCTCTCTCTCTCTCTCTCTCTGCACAATTAATACCACATTATTTGTAACCAAAAATCTGTTATTCATGTTCAATCTTAATGAGTTTTGTTTTGTTAGTGGAGTCATTTGTGGCATGTTTCAATACAGAAACCTTCTTTTCTTATTTTTTTAATGTTTAGTGAGATTACAGGTGTATTTCAACAATTGGGGTTTCCCTGATGAATCATTAAAATAACTGAGTGGGCTGGAAGTTAATACTAACTTTTCTCAACACTGCTGTGTTTTCTCTGCTGGGCTATAAGTTGCCTTTAAAGTACAAGCCTGAGTGTGTTAGAGTTGATGGGTAGAGATTCAGGCAAGGAAGAGAAAGGGGGTCAGTAAAAGAAATACCTGGTAAACCTTTGATGAGCTATTGGGAAAGCCCATTCAAATTATACTTTCTGCAACTCAAACCTAAGTTCAATGAAGGTTTTTTGGTTTTTGCTCTGTTAGCTAAATTTTTCAGACATTATATACAGGCAAGTAGAAAATATAATTTCAGCAATTGAATGAGTTTTAAGGTAAACCATGTATAGATTTGCTTGTGGATCAATTGCTCATATGTATGTGATTAAAACTAATGAGACCATCATCACTGAAACTACCTTCCTACATCTAGGTGTCTGTGGAATATCTTAATACAGCTATCGCTTTGTATTTAAAATTATTGCTGGGTATTTGATTACAAGAAAATTTGAATATTATTGATGTCTGATTGTGCACCATATATAAATACTAATTATAGGTTTCATATGTGTTTAGTTTTTCAAAACTAACTTAATACATTTATTGATTCTGAGAATGAATGTCACATGAAGATTTCCTACTCTTTACTGTTAAGAGATTTTACTGCTACCACAGTTGTAACTGCTGGAGGAGACAGAAAATGTAGTTCACCTTGAAAATGATCATGGCTCAGGGAATAAAGAAATTGGGTCAAGCTTAAAATAAATGCAGGTACAGTGGCAAAAACTTTTAATAAAAAATTAAAAATATTCATAGCACTGGATTCAATCTGCTTTTCTTCTTTGTTGTTAATGTATTATTAGTTTGTAATTGAGGTCATTTTAATGGCATTCTTATGTTGCCCAAGATAATTTTATGAAATACTTAGGCAGTTTTCATGTTGCAACCACTTTTCAGTTGTTTAGGTAAACTTCAGGTAATTCTTAAATATATTTGTTAGTGTTCTGATGGAAGCTCCACCCAAGCCTTTTTCTTTTTCTTACTCCAAACCCTTTGCATCTCAGAAAGCCCGCCAAATGATGACCTCCCTCCGCCCAGAGATGCTTAAGACCACTCACACAGGGCATTTAAACTTCCCCCTCCCCCCAAATAAAAACAGACTTGTGGTTTTCTGTTCTCTCTTTTCCATCTCCTTTCTGGGAGCACTTGAAAATCATATGGGAACATTGTATCCATTAAATGTGGCCTTTGAAAAATTCAGTTTGATTTGGATTGTTGTTCATAGTATGAAACATTTGTTATATTACTTTGGCTCATATGTCAAATTTAATGTTCAATATTTAGCCATTTTTCATTAAATCATCCTATTGATAATGAATTAAATGTTCATAAAGCTTTTTAATAGTAGAATTTCTTCAGTGCTGTCATTGAAGAATAAAATATGCTGAAGAAATGATTTTTCTTTAATAAACGTTTACTTATTTAAGCAGAAAACTGTAAAAGTTGCTAAACATTTAATCTGAAATATATATTTTTTTATGTTCTTAGGGAGTAAGGAATGGTCTTGTACTCTTTTTTATGTCACTTAATAGTGAGTGTCATGCAGAGAAGGTATATAGTTATTGTTTGGTATCCATTGTATCAGATTTTCGTTTTTTAAAAGTCATTCCTTCCTTCCCCCCCAATTGGTGTTACCAGTGTAGACAAGAATAAACTTAGGGCTTCGTTTTGGCTTGGAGTTTAAGAAGGAATAAAGTCCATCATGATGTCAAAGACATGGAATTGTGCTGAAACAACCCCTATCCACTCCCCCACCCCCACCCCCACCCATGCACTTCCTGACTGCAGATTCAGTGAGTTCACTCCACCATCATGCCTTCTTTAGCATAATGAACCATCTCTCCTTTACAAGTACAAAGCAAAATAGGTTACACTTTGCTTCTTCTCGTGATGATGATAAAAACAACTGAGAGAGAAAGCTGCTAACAAGGACTTGGCCTCTTGCTGGCATGGGCCTGACCTGTGGTTTAGAGAGAAGCCTTTAGAACTGGATTGCCAGAGGAGTGTGTGAGAATTTGAGACTCTCCTACTCAGTTGTAAGCAGAATTGAGCCATTCTGAAGGAAAATTGATGATCAGAGCATGTTGAAAGAAATGCAGAACATGGAGAAAGGCTCAGCTCATGGGGCTTCAGAGGGAAATGAGGACTTTATTACGAACTAGGTTAGGGATTGTAGTGTTACATTCTGGCAAGAAACAGATTTTATTCTGCCGAAGTACTGAGCAACTGGGTAGTTGTATTAAAAAAATAGTGCATTAATTTGTTGGGCAGAGGAAATTACAAGACAGTAGATAGCATCTGGGCCGTGCCATGGTTACCATTTACTGCTCTTAGACAGTTCTGCAGTAAGAAAGAGCAGCCAATACAGCAAAAAGTTTAACCAGGAAATGGTTGTAATCAAGTTCAAAGTTGGAGACAAGGAAGTTGATGAGAAAGTAGCTGTGATTGTTTAAGAAAGTAACATCATTAAAGAGAGTGGCAATTTCTATTTGGAGACAATAGTAAATGTGCTCTGAGGGCAGGATCCTACTCACCAAAGGCTGAATCTGTGACAATGCAAATTCTTTTGAAAGAAGAGCCTGAATTGAGAATGCTGCCTAAGAGGCTCCCTGTGGGATATAAACTGCCTAGGGATTTATTTTCTCAGTTTGATTCTAGAGGGCCACCACAGCTCTGGTCCAAGGGGACTAGGCTACATTTCCAGCTGACGGCAGAACCTGACAGTGCTGTCCATGAGGTACTGATTTTTCAGACACGACAGACAAAAAAGTAAGGGAGTCATAGAAGCTTGAATCAAAGTTCCCCAAAGTCACTGAGGATAGGCATTGAGTCCTTAATAATGAAACTAGGAAATGAAACTCAAGCTTGACCACAGAAAGTCCAAGATGTTATAGAGGCCTAGGTCATGAGCCATCCACTGAGGAAGGCTGCAGAGAGGAGTCTGACCAAGTCTATGTGAAGCAGGCAGCAGGACTTCTCAATGCTATTGGAGCTGAAATGATTCCACCACAAGTCCCGGAGGACAGCTATGTAGTTACAGCATTTGCCCTGTTCATCTTCAGTCTTTCTCTGGTACAGTCTTTTGTTCTGGACCTCTCACTTCTCATTTTAGGAGTGTGAATCTCTATTTGGTGCCATATGATATCGGAATCATACAATTTTTTTATTTTTTTGTCTGTTTGTGAATAACATTTAATAGATTGCATTGAATCTCAGAAATACTTCCAATTTTTGAACATCACTGAAAATGTTTGACTCAGAGACCTTTAGAGATAGACTAAATGCATTTTGGATTATGGGATGAAAATCACACTTTAGGTATTGGGGTAGAATGTTGTGATTTAAAGTGATGTGTTGGGTGTTAAGTTAATGGAGGGGACATAATCTTTATTGTCAGACAGAATGGACAGTCATCATGGAAACACTGCTGACTATGCCCATGTGGTGTTTTCAGAAAGGTTTAAGTGAGGGAAGACTCACCTGTGAATGTGTATGGCACCATCCTTTAGGCTAGGATCCTAGACTGAATATAAAGGAAAAAGCAAAATGCAAGCTAAGCACTACGTTCATCTCTCTGTTTCCTGACTGCAAATTGACTTGTGTAGTGGCAGACACATCATCTTAAACTTCTGTCATCAAGGAGATCCTGTCCTTGATTAGCAACTAGAACTTTAAAATAAGAGGCCTTTTAAAACTTTTTCCAAGTACTGTCTCCTTAGCCCCCGCTAGAAGTCCTGTATGGACTGTTGCTTGTGAGCCTCCATTATATGAAGGTAATCACCTGCAGGTTTCTCTGGCTGCTATTAAAATGGGCAAATAGGGCACAGCCTTTATGTAGGGAGAAATCCTGATTAGAGGTACTGCTGACCACACCTCTTGGAACTAGTCACAGGCACTGCTGACCATGCCTGCTTGGGCATGGTCAGAGTTACTTAATAAGGGTTTAAGGAGGAAGGAGGCATGTAAGTGGCTCTTTTGCCTGGCTGAGCCGACTAGGAAGCATTTTGTGGATCTGTCCTGCTCTGGTGCAAACCTGGTCACTGGCTCCCTTGTATGAGTACTTTTTCCCAATAAACTAACATTTATCTACCTATTTCTGACTCCACTTTGTAAACATCAATATCTGGTGTCAGGAGTTTTGGGACTGAATTTGAACCCATGGGTGGGTCGTGACCTGGGGAACTAATTAACCTAGCCTGTGACTGGCAGGGTTTATCCCCCTGCTGCATTAGCGCCCCATAACCTTTCCCCTCTACCTCCCACCCTACTGTGAGAAACGCTCATGAGTCTCTCTGGCACCCTCTGCTCCCACTGCAAGGAAGCCACTGCCATTGCCTGGAGGCTTCAGCCCTTTCAGGTCTGTCTCCCAGCCCAGGGGAGGTCCTTCTGTGTATATGTTTCTCTTATTGATTAATAAATAAAACACTGTTGTCCAATAGGGAAGCAAGATAGGCGGGACAAAGAGAGGAGGGGTATTCTGGGAAATGTAGTAGAGAGATGGTCGCCATGTGATCCCAGGAAGAGAGGACGAATGCCCCTGGCATCCTCAATAAGATAAGTTTTTATAAAATATATAGATTAATAGTTATGGTTGATACTTAAGACAGAGCAAGCAAATAAGAAATCCTAGTCATTGGCCAGCAGCATTGTAACTATTATAAGACTGTGTGTGTTATTGGGGGTCCTAACGTGGCAGCAGAACTCAGGTGGCTGGCAGAAAGAGTTATCGTTACACCTTTATGTTTACGAATTCTATTGTAATAGCAGAGTGGGCATTTTTCGCCTCATGCTTACTTTCAGACAGTGTGCTCTAAAACAAAAAAGCACAGTGAAAATATTTAAACCATTCCTTAATGTGCTCTTGTGATATTTGGTTTGATCTTGTATTTGAAATTCAGTTTCCCCATTTTGTTCGTGCTTAGTGGAAATCACCTTTGTTTCAGGTTGTGCTTCCAGAAAAGTACAGAGAAGAATACATTTTCTTCTTGCCACAGAAATTCCAATAGAAGTAGTGGGGGTGCTGCCAGGATGTGTCTGTTTCCATAAAACAAGCAGAACAAATTCCATGAATCAAAGCCACTAAGTATAGTTTTCAGAGATTGTAGGACATAGTTGCTTTCCCTAGAAAAATATCCCAACCGTTGACACACCCATTAGCCAATAGAAAAATGTTCAAATAAATGTTACTTCAAACCTGTACACTTCCCTTTTATGGAGCTATTAAAGGGATAGCAATCCACTATAGCTATAAACTCTCTTTCTCTCCCTTCTTCCCTCCCTCCCTCCTTCCCTCCCTCCTTCCTCCCGTCTCTCTCTCTCTTTTAGATTTGCTCACTGGGTCTCAGTCTACTGCAGCATCTACATGAGCTGCCTCCACAATGGCTGATGGCTTGTTGATACTTTTGATACAAACCCATATGTAACATTGTAAAATAAACATGTGGCATGCTTTTGATTAATTATAGAAAAGGACACAATGATGTAGACCTAGAAAGCAGGTTATTTTGAAAGTATTTTGAACCTGTATTGCTTGAAACCTTTGATATAATTTTGTAAGTTCTCATTTGTCTTAAACATTTTTATAGTATTTTTTATTTTTAGAATTATAATTAGACCAATTTTAAATTAGAAACAAGCTTCCTTTACATGTCAATCCCAGTTCCCTCTCCCTCCCCTACTCCCCTGTCCCCCCACCCCCTCTCCCAACCCCTTTCTGCGTACCCTTTCTGGGAGGGTGAGGCCTTTCATGGGGGATCTTCAGAGTCTGTCATATCCTTTGAAACAGGGCCTAGACCCTCCCCAGTGTGTCTAGGCTGAGAGAACATTGCTTTATGTGGAGAGGGCTTCCAAAGTTCATTTGTGTACTATGGGTAAGTACTGATCTACTACCAGTGGCCCCATATATTGTCCAGACCTCCAAACTGACTTCCTACTTCAGGGGGTCTGGAATAGTCCTATGCCGGTTTCCCAGCTATCAGTCTGGGGTCCATGAGCAACCCATTGTTCAGGTCAGCTGTTTCTGTGGGTTTCATCAGCCTGGTCTTGACCCCTTTGCTCATCACTCCTCCAGCTCTGCAACTGGATTCAAGAGTTCAGCTCAATGTTTAGCTGTGGGTGTCTGTTTCTGCTTCCATCAGCTACTGAATGAAGGCACTAGGATGGCATATAAGGTAGTCATCAATCTCATTATAGGAGAAGGGCATTTAAGGTAGCCTCTCTACTATTGCTTAGATTGTTAGTTGGGGTCAACCTTATAGATCTTTGGATATTTCCTTAGTTCCAGGTTTCTCTTTATACCTATAATGGCTCCCTCTATGATAGTATCTCTTTTCTTGGTCTCCTCTACTCTTCCCCTGACTAGATCTTCCTGTTTCCTCATGTCCTCCTGTCCCCTCCTCTTTTCCCCTTCTTTTTCTTCTAATTTCCTCTCCCCTCCCCCCATGATCCCCATTAGCTTAGGAGATCTTGTCCCTTTCCCTTTCTCCGGGGGACCATGCACATCTCTTGAAGGGTCCTCCTTATTTCCTAGCTTCTCTGGCAGTGTGGTTTGTAGGCTACTACTTCTTTGCTCTAGATCTAAAATCCATATATGAGTTAATACATACCATTTTTGTCTTTTTGCAACTGGGTTAACTCACTCAGCATGGTTTCTTCTAGTTCCATTTATTTGCCTGCAAATTTCAAGATTCTATTACCTTTCCTGCTGAGTATTACTCCGTTGTGTAAATGTACCACATTTTCTCCATCCATTCTTCAGTTGAGGGGCATTTAGGTTGCTTCCAGATTCTGGCTATTGCAAATTATGCTGCTATGAACATGGTTGATTTCCAAAATATATTAAGAACTCAAGAAGCTAGTCTCCAAAACACCAACTAATCCAATTAAAAAGTGGGGTACAGAACTAAATAGACAGTTCTCAATAGAGGTATCTAAAATGACTGAAAGACACATAAGAAATTGCTCAACATCGTTAGCCATCAGGGAAATGCAAATCAAAACAAATCTGAGATACCCTCTTACTCCTGTCAGAATGGCTAAAATAAAAAACACCAATGACAGTTTATGCTGGAGAGGATGTAGAGAAAGGGGATCACTCCTCCACTGCTGGTGGTAGTGCCAACTGGTACAGCCAGTTTGGAAATCAGTATGGTGACTCCTCAGGAAAATGGGAATCAATCTACCACAATATCCAGCAATTCCACTCTCAGGCATTTACCCAAAAGATGCACATTCATACAACAAAAATCAGACTTTTCTACAGAATGAGTTCCTGTCTTGGAAAAGTAAAACTTTTAGGCGAGTAATTCAAAGGCTGTGGAAGAAAGTCCTTGGTCAAGTAGGTCAATGGTCACTGAGTCAGGCTCAGTACTGAACCAGCAAAAAAGTGAGAGAACACAGCAGGAAAGGATTTTATGTTTCTGGGTGGGACAAGAAATTAGAAGTTAACTTAGGCTGAATCCCAGGAGGCTGTCCCTGAACTCTCAAGCACTGATCCTGCCCTAGCCCCTCAGTAGCTAGGATTACAGGCATGAATCACCAGAAATTTCAAGATACCTGAAAATGGAAAGATCTCCCATGCTCTTGGATAGGTATGATAAACATAGTAAAAATGGCAATCTTACCAAAAGCAATCTACATATTCAATGCAATTCCTGTCAACATCCCAGCACAATTCTTCACAGACCTTGAAAGGACAACACTCAACTTTATAGGGAAAAACAAAACAAAAAAAAAACCCAGATAGCCAAAACAACCCTGTACAAAAAGGAACTCCTGGAGTCCTCACCATCCCTGACTTCAAGCTCTGCTATAGAGCTATAGTAATGAAAACAGCTTGGTAATGGCACAAAAACAGATAGGCAGACTAATGGAATTGAATTGAGGACCCTGATATTAACCCACATATCTATGAACATCTGATTTTTGGCAAATGATGCTGGCATAACTGGATGCTGACAGTTAGAAGATTGCAGATAGATCCATGTTTATCACCATGCACAAAACTAAAGTCCAAATGGGTCAAAGACCTCAACGTAAATCCAGCCACACTGAACCTCTTAGAAGAGAAAATGGGAGGTACCCTGGAACGAATTGGTACAGGAGACCGACCGCTTCCTGAACATTACACCAGTAGCACAGACACTGAGATTGACAATTAATAAATTTGACCTTCTGAAACTGAGAAGCTTCCGTAAGGCAAAAGACACAGTCAGCAAGACAAAATGGCAGCCCACAGAATGGGAAAAGATATTCACCAACCACACATCTGCCCGAGGGCTGATTTCCAAAATATATTAAGAACTCAAGAAGCTAGTCTCCAAAACACCAACTAATCCAATTAAAAAGTGGGGTACAGAGCTAAATAGACAATTCTCAATCTTAGAGGTATCTAAAATGACTGAAAGACACATAAAAAATTGCTCAACATCGTTAGCCATCAGGGAAATGCAAATCAAAACCACTCTGAGATATCATCTTAAACCTGTCAGAATGGCTAAAATAAAAAACACCAATGACAGTTTATGCTGGAGAGGATGTGGAGAAAGGAGAACACTTCTCCATTGCTGGTGGCAGTGCAAACTTGGGCAGCCACTTTGGAAATCAGTATGGTGGTTTCTACGGAAAATGGGAACCAGTCTGACAGCTGGGAAACCAACTTCAGACCAAACCAGGTCCTCTGAATGTGGTGTCAGATAGAAGCCTATTGTGCCTCTGGCAGTGCAAGCATGATGTGTCATTCCTAGTGCAGGAACAGAGCTCATTTCCCATGGAGGGATACTCTCTTACCCTAGATACAGAGGGGTGCCTAGTCCCTGCCCCAAATGACTTGACAGATTTTGATGATTCCTCATGAAGGCTTTACCTTTCCTTGGGAGTGGATGGGGGATGGGATGGGGAGTGAAGGGGGTTATTTGAGGATGGGAGGGAGAGGGAACTGGGATTGATATTTAAAATAAGATTGTTTCTAATTTAAATAAAATTTACTAAAAATGGAAACAAAAGAAGTAAACTTAGGACCTGAGGAAAACTTAAATAATGAAGAGAGGCATCTTTATTTCTTTAAATATAGATACCATAAATTTTTGATTGACGACTTAATCTGATATGTGGTAATTTTTGCTGTTGTATTGATTTTATAAAAAGGAGAGTTTGTCTTTTTGGTTGTAAGCCTTAATGGCTGCTCTGTTTCTAAAACCGTGTCTTTATTTTTTTAAAATTACATGTAATAAAAGCCTCATGTTTTCTTTTTACAGTTTTCAAGTTTTTTGTTTTGTTTTGTTTTTCAAGACAGGGTTTCTCTGTGTAGCTTTGGAGCCTATCCTGGCACTCGCTCTGGAGATTAGGCTGGCCTTGAACTCACAGAGATTTGCCTGCCTCTGCCTCCTGAGTGCTGGGATTAAAGGTGTGCGCCACCAACGCCCGGCTGAAGTATGCTCTTATTAGAATTGTATGTATGCATTGGAAGAACACACACATATGTATCTATATAATTTATTTTGTTAAGTCCAAAGGTTTGAAAAGGCCAATGAGTATTCTCATCATCGAGGCATTTTACGGAGGCTCCCATCGGCAGCTGGTAGAGCTGCTCCAAGAAGAATTGGATAATTGTGTACTCTACACCCTTCCTGCAAAGAAATGGCATTGGAGAGCACGGACAGCAGCTTTATACTTCTCACAGAGTATTCCCAGCAGCGAGCACTACAGGTAATGTGGCCTGTATTTTGTTTCTAACATACTATTAGCGTATTGCTTCAGTGTCTTCTAGAATTTCCCTGACTGGACTTGGAGGATAGAAAGAACGTTATGAAACAGAAAATTTTGAGAAGTAGGTACTGATTACATTTCAGGGAGAGAGTAGGTAATGTGGATACCTTGGAGGTCTCTTCTTTTCATTTTTGTTTTCTTTTTTGCATTTTACAATTTTGTACATTTATCCAGTATATTGTGGTTATACTCTCCTGCTCCTATTGCCCTCTTATGTTTTTCCTGATTGCTAAGTAGTGGAAGACTTATCTGATAGTAGTTCCTGTATGTAGTGTTCTTACTCTTCTGTATTCCTGTCTGTAGGACTGTGTTGGTGTAGTAGTGGTGAGGAGTACCTGGATGATATGAATCTAGCTGAAGCAGATAGGTTGTTGGAGAAAGATTACTTTTCATTTTTATGAAACGAGTTAGAAGGATTAAGTATCTCTACTTTCTTGGAATATATCCTGGACTAACATCAAGGAAATTTGATTCATTTTTCGTTTTGTAGTATTGTTACAGAACAGACATCATCATTGCTATTGTAAGTCCTGTTTTCATCCTCTTACATGCTTGTAATTCTATTTGTTGGTCTGTGTGAGCTAATGTAGTAGGGACTGATTGTTGCCACTTACTAGCCTTTCTTCTTTATCAACAGAATCACAGTTTTATTTCGGGTGGCTGTACATCAAGCAAGCTCTAGGAGTGAAGCATTTTTGACCTAAGGTTTTCATGATGATGTCAATCTCTTTTGGCAAATTTTCTGAATGTTCTTTGCAGTTAAGGTTGGTCATTCCCTATATGATGACAAATTACAGTTAAGTAGATGTCTTCTGGAGTCCTTTTCTGTAAAGCAGTTTATTTACTTTTTATATTCAATTAGGGGAGAGGAGAGCTGCCTATCTGCTTAGACATTTGACTATAGTTGTGATTGCTCCCAAGTGTGAGGATTGTCACAAGAGGCTGATGAAAGGCTGTATAGGTCTACATTACATTTTCATTGTTCACAGTTTAGTGACAGTCTCTTAAAACACCTTTTATCTTTGAAAAGATGTAAAAATGCTTTGTAAAATACAACTAATTTCCCTGTATTGGCTCACTCACAAGAAATCTTGAGGACGTCCAGTGGGGAATGTTCTAGCAAATGGGTTAACTGTTTCTGAAGTATTGGGTAATTTCATAAAGGCAATAAATAAGTTAGTTGCTACATTTTAGCATAGACATAGGGAATAGGGAGAAGGAAGCAAACCAGCAGTAGTTGGCATGGGTTTAATATAGGTGAGAGTTGTATGTAAAATCAAAGCATGTACATGGGAGAGAATGTCATAATGAAACCTATTCAATTAAGATATGCTAATGTCTAATATATATATATCTCATCTATAAGCTAAAGGGATAGTTTGTGTTCCTTCCCTCTCTTCTCATCTTCCACATTTCTTTGAAAGAGTATTGAAATCTCTGGCTGTCATTATAGTTTTATCTATTTCTTTCAAAAATATCATTCATTTTGTTTCTTTCTTTAAATTGTACATAGAAACATGAACATAGCACTTAATATGTTCATCTGGTATCATAATGTTTTGATATATGTTTCATGTGCTATTGTGATAGTTTTCTACTCTCTATGACCAAATGCAGGACAGAAAACGTCAGAAAGGAAGGGTTAATTTTGTTTCCCATTTAAGAAAAGAACAGATCAACATGGCAAAGCATAGTAGTTGAGTTGGTAGTTGGGTTCATGGTGCTTAGCAGGAATCAGACAGGACATCACCAGTGGTATCCTGGCTTTCCCTTCCCATTGGATAATGCCACCTTACTTTGGATGAGTCTTCCTTCCTCAGTTAAACCTGTTTGGGAATACCCAAAAGTGTGCCTGGTTAGTGCCCTTGACCTTTCTTAATCCAACACAGTTGACAATGAAAATTATCTGTCATGATCTTTAAATTACATTAGCCATATCTGTTTAAACCTTTTTTTTTTTTTTTTTTTTTTTTTTTTTTTTTTTTTTTGAGACAGGGTTTCTCTGTGGCTTTGGAGGTTGTCCTGGAGCTAGCTCTTGTAGACCAAGCTGGTCTGGAACTTGCAGAGATCCACCTCCCTCTGCCTCCTGAGGGCTGGGATTAAAGGCGTGTGCCACCAACGCCCGGCACTCAGAATATTTTTGATTATATATTAGTGCCCATATTTCTACAGTACACCAACATACCAAAATTTCTTATTCCTGAGAGCTTTTACTATTGACTTTTAAAAGACTCTTTAAGACTTAACAGATCTTGGGGAAAGCCATACAACACTACTGCTTGCCATTTTTGGTATGAAGAAAGTGGTGAAAGAATGAGACACAGGAAGGGCATTCTGGGGAATATTGTAGCAGAATTAGTTCCCTAGCCATGATCCTTATACCTTTCTTGTTCTCTGTCCTGTTTCCTAATGCTGATGTATGCAGTTTTCTGCTTCTGTGGGCAGCTGCTCTACATAGATACAGCTGGCTGGGAATAGCCTCATACAAATGAACATCCCCTTTCAGATGAACTGTTGTAAAATATATATAGGAACGAGCTTATGAACAAATATTCCTGAAGAGCCTATGAATTAGAACATGTGAAAGCATAATTGTGGTTAATTCAGGTATCAAAGGGGAAAACATAACATACCAAAATGTAGAATTGATTATAAAGATCTACTCTGTGTCATGGTTTGAGTTACATTCACATCCATACCATGTTTTAAAGATTGAGTTTTATTATATATATGTTTTTAGTTGGTATATGCAGGGCCTTTCAAACCTTATAATCTAAGAAAGAGTATCTCTTGGTTGGATTTAGATGTAAACTGGAAAAAAGCAACAGCAGCAGTAGAAAATAGTGAAATTAAACGTGTTTATGTAATATAGATGAACAGAAAGTAGTTGTTTGAAATACTGAAATGGATAGACACTGGGCACATTAAATCACAAATTTTAGTAATTAAAAATATATAGCATGGATTGAGTAAAAATGGGAAAATATTTTTCTTTCTTTCTTTTTTATTTTGAGACAATTTTCTCTGTGTAACAGCCCCAGTGGTCCTGGAACTAGCTGTGTTGACCAGGCTGATCTTAAACTCACAGAGATCTGCCTGCCTCTGCCTCCAAAGTGCTGCAGTTAAAAGCGTGCACCACCACTGCCCAGCATAGTTAGGATTTCTGTAGCTGAAATGAAACACCATGACCGTGAAAAGTTTTATTTGGCTTATACTTCCACATTGGTGTTCATCACCAAAGGAAGTAGGACCAGAACTCAATTAGGGAAAGATCCTGGAGACAGGAGCTAATGCAGAGGCCTAGGAGGGCAGGCTGCTTATTGGCTTGGTTGCTCTGGCTTGTTCACTGTGCTTGCTTTCTTTCTTTCTTTCTTTCTTTCTTTCTTTCTTTCTTTCTTTTTCTTTCTTTTTGTTTTTTTAACTTTTTTTTTTTTTATTATAGAAGTACTCTTATTAACATAGCTATCCCCCATTACCTCGGCCTCCCATCCTCCCATTCTCCCCACCAACTCCCCAACCCACCCCCCCACCCACTCCCCAAGGATAGTGAGGCCCTCTATTGGGGACCATCAAAGTCCATCACATCATTTGGGGGAGGGCCTAGGTCCTATGGAGGGATGCAACAGTATCCCTCCATAGGGAATGGGCTCCCAAAGTGCTCTAGGGATAAACACTGGCTCCACTGTTAGAAGTCCCATAGACTGCTTTGGCCTCCTAGCTGGAACCCACATTCAGAGGGCTTGGTTAGTTCCAATGCTAGTTCCCCAGCTTTACAACTAGCGTCTACATGCTCTCATTAGGTCAGGTCTACTGTTTCTCCGGGTTTTCGAGCACAGTCTTGGCTCCTTTGCTCATCCCAACTCCCTCTCCACAACTGGATTCCAGGAGTGTGGCTCAGTGTTTAGCTGTGTGTACCAGTACAGGTTTGGAGAGAGGTCTGGCACAGGAGAAATGTTAGGGGATCCACAGGGATGACCCCAACTAATAATCTAGGCAGTGGTGGAGAGGCTGCCTTTGATGCCCTTCCCCTATAATGTGATTGAATACCTTGGTTTCCATTCCTAGAGCTTTCACCCAGTAGCTGTTCAAAGTGGAAACAGGCACCCACTCTGCTTTCTTATAGAACCCAGAATTGCCAGCCCAGAGATAGTATCACCCATCATGATCTGAGCCCTCCCCCATTGAGCACTAATTGAGAAAATGCCCTACAATTGGATCTCATGGAGGCATTTCCTCAACTGAGGCTCCTTCCTCTAATGACTCTAGGTTTTGTCAAGTTGACACACAAAATCAGCCAGTACAATCTATGAATGCTTTTTATACATTTGAAAATAGACAAAATGGGTAATTTAACTTACAAAACTACTTAGTATAGAGTTGACGGTATGATTGAGGCAGGGTCCTGAGTTATGATTTATTTACTGCACCTTTGTCACTCTGCCTCTTACCAAATACATGTTTTGTGAGTTCTGGTGTCTTATTTTTCAGGTTTCCTGTGTAGTCATACAGATTGTAAATGTTAATACATGTTGTGATTGTGATATCTTACCACTACATGAGTTATTTTATGTTTTTTTAAAATCTTTATGAATGTGTGAGTATAGTTTGTACCTGTGTGTACAAGTTCCTGTATGAAGGTGCCCAGGTACAACACCAGCCATGCAGAGCACAACCTTGAATGCCAGTTCTTGCCTTCCACCTTGTTAGAGCTAGGCTCTATTTGTTGTTTCCCTTATCTATGTACTTCAGGCTAACTGATCTTGAAGCTTCCAGAGGATTTTTCTCTCTGCCTCCCTTTTCACTATCTGGTATTGAAGACATTCTACTGAATCTGACATTTTGCATGGTACAGGGACTTTGAATTCAGTTTGTCAAGGTTGTGTGGTAAGTGCTTTTACCTGCAGAGCCCTCTCCCTGGTTACACATGAGCTTTTTAAAATGTCTATGGTGGGTAGAAAATACAATGAGGAAATGTTTCTGAAAATAAAAAAGTGTATTATGCATGTTCTTTATTCATAGCGTAGTTGAGAGTACACACAAAAATTCTTTGTTTAGAGTACTTAATAACACTATTCCAAAATTATCCTCAGTCATGTATACTGTGAAGTTCTCTGATGTTTGTACTTGGCTAGAGGCGTAGTATTCTGTTACTGGTCAGTTTACTGGCCTTATACTAGTTATATAAACTTTTTGTGGGGAGAAGGCTAGATGATGGTTGATATTGTATAAATAATTTTGTTATTAGGTTGGGTGTAGCATCCTGTAATTTTACCAGTATTTGATTGTTCCATAAATGAGAACTGGCTGAGAGATTGCTCATTCCTTATTGTGTTGCCTAGCTTTCCTGTCCTATACAGTCTCAGGGCATTTTCTTTCAGCTTGTCTTCCTAACTCTTTTATCTACCCTGTACCACACTAGCCTTCTATATTTCAATGGTACTTAAGGCTTCCTGCACAAAGGTTTATCTCCTTCAAGTGTCTTCTCATCAGGTCTTTATGTTGAAAATGCTGCTGACCACACTAATACAGAAACAGATTAATTGAATAGTAATTCAGTTATATGCATATGTGGCCTCTCATTTCTATCTTGCACTATCTCCCTCCACCCCCGTGCCCTGTCTTCACCTTCTTTTCTGTGACTATCCCCCCCAACACACACACACACACACACACACACACACACACACACACACACACACACGAATGCACACACCCTCCCTCCCTACCTACCTTCTTTGCAAAGCTAGAACTTAAACTTGTCCTCTGTCCTACAGTGTGGCCTTCGGAGTTCATGTTTTCCACTTGTCCCTGTTTTCTTTGTTAGTTCTCTCAAGAAGAAAAATATTCTGTTCAGAGGGAGGAAAAGTTTTCTTGTCCTAAGTTTGTAGTTTGCTCTGTCTGCAATCTGTAAGTTAAAAAATAAGGTTATGTAGTTAGTTGTATATACTGTGAAGTCACCACTTGTAAGGAGTTAAATCACTGCAGTGAAATTTCAAGTATATATTTTTAATATCCTTTCTTGCTTACTTTAAAATAAAATAGATATCACAGGTAAGATTATTACCCCCCCAACCGCCTGTGATGATTCATATGGATGCAAGATGTTCTTTCTAACAGACTGTGCTTTAAAAACCTCTTTGATAAATGTGCTGTTTATAATCTTTGAAATCTGAAAGCTATCTTTAAAAATCAAACTGCATGTTTAGTGTACTTTTACAGAGAGGACAAAAATTATTTTTAATGAATTGAATGAAAAAGTGAAGAAAATCTTCCAATTAATGCAAAATATTTTACATTATAAATATCACTTTCTTTTTAAATAATATTGAAGCTTTTAGAGAAAATTTAGGGTGCTTCTTTCTAGTTAAGCTGTTTTGCATGTTGAGTGTCTTTACCATGGTTAATCTTTATACCATAGAAAAAATCATTTAGGAAATAAAGGACTTTAATTCTACCTTTTTACTTGTATCTTCAACTTTTGCTTATTTGAGGAAGCATTTTCTGCTCTTAACTAAGGTTTTAGTCAAAGAAAATGTATTTCCATTTGCTGTTGCAGAGTCTGAGTCTCCTAAGGACTTGGAAGCTATGCTCTAGACCCTTCCTTCTCCCTCCCTTCTCCCTTCATCTGCCCATCCTTAGATTTGATCTGTATTTTCATCTACATGTATGTTCTTGTGCAAGTGTATGTCATGTGTATATGAGTACTTGGGAAGAAGAGGACATCCGATCTACTGGAGGTGGAATTGCAGGGGGATTGTGGTGAGGAACCTGGGGACAGACCTCAGGATCTCTGGTAGATCAGTAATTACTCTTAACTCCTAAGCCACCTCTCCAGGTTTCTTTTCTTCTCAAGCCTTTGTATGTATAAAGTTTTCAATGTCTTGGAATCAGGTTTGGCCTCTCAACTCTTTTGGACACATTGGTTTGTTATATGCCTCTATGATTCATTGTTTCTATGCCTCTATGATTCATATGATTCACTGCATTCATGTGTATTTAGTGACATGAAGAACCTTCTGGTCTTCTGAGATGCTGGCCCATAGGGAGAGTTACAAAGGGAAGATGTGAAGTGAGTTAGGGCTACAACACATTAAAACTACACGTATCTCCTTCATATATATATATATATATATATATATATATATATATATATTTGCTTTATGGAAAATTTTGTTGCAATACTCCAACAGCACATCACTTTTTCTTTTCAACATCTTGCTCTGCAGCTTCCTTTGCCCATTTTGCTCATATGCCAAAGAGCCAGGCATTGGTCTGGGCCATACAAAGACTGGCAAAAGCCTTGAAGTTCTTCTCTTCTTCTGTGATAACCTTGGCTTTCTCCTTTTTGTAGACTTTCCAGATGGGTATCACAGGTCCTGTTAGCTGGGTGGCCAGTTTAAGTTCTTCAGCAGAACTATATCCTTTCTTTGGAGCTGAAGGCTTCCTGGGGAAAAGTACTAGCTTGGAGCGGTACTCCTTCAGGTGTTGCACATTGGCCTGTAGTGATTTAATGAATTTGTTTTGCCTCCTTGGGTCCACAGAGATGCTGATGCTGCAAGTCACTTTGTTATGGATACGAGCAACCCTGAGTTCTTCCAGGCTGAAGCCCCTGCCAGCTCGGACCTTGGTGTGGTATCTCACTGTAGGGCACCTCACTATAGGCCTGATGGGACTGGACTCGGGGTGAGGGGCAATGTGTCGCGATTTCACTTGCCAGGCCTTGCGTCTGTGGGTCTGTGGATCTTGCGTGCATGCTGGTTGAACCAAGTGTCCATTCCCCGCTGCCAATCCTTGTGAAGTGGGGCTTCAGGATCATGCCATTCTGGCTGGGCGCCTCAGGACAATGGCTGAGCGGAAAAGATGGAGCCTCTTCTTCATATTTTCATGTTTCTAAAATAGTCATCTCATTTTTGTGTGCTTTTTCTGTGATGTCTATCACGTTTTTGTTATTTTGTCATGCTTCTGATAAAAGAAAATCATGTACAGTTGAGAAAGCATTGAGAAATACTGTGTACAAATTATCGTGGCTCTCTTGTAGTTACTCACATTATTCTTCCCCCCTCAGTATTTATTTTAGCCAGTGTAGGTACTAGCACTGGTAGCATAAAGCCAAATTTGACAACATGCATATACTGGGTCACCCTATAATCCTTAGTAATTCTTGACTGATGTAAGAAAAACTCAGTGCCTGTGTTCATTTGTTGATGTGAATATATATTTGATTAAATAATTCCATTTTGATAACCGCCAGTGGCCTTCCATTGTATATGTAAGTTGAAACAATAAGAAAAACTGTGCCGCTGGCTGATCTTTGTCAGCATCTGTAGCCTTACTTCCCAGTTTCCTCATATCTAATTCTGGCCTTGTTTATTTGTAGCAGTGTCAGGGGTTTCCTTATGCCAAGTTGGACCCTTGGCCATACAGCAACACTAAACGTACATCCCTGTTCCACACCCTCGTTTCTCCTCTTACCTTCTCCCTCCCTTTTTTTCTCAGGTCATGGCAAAGTTTCACCATCTCAGACAGTCTTTCCTTAGCATTGTGTCTGAAATGAAATTTCTATTTCAGCTCCTTCTCCATGCTCTGAAATGATATAGGATTATTTTGATGGCTTTACTAATTTTTCTTTCCCAGATTTATTCTGGGTTTTATTATGAGAAAGACCAAATCTGTTATGTTTACCATTTTATCCATAGTAACACAAATATACCATCTATCGGGCAAGATACTTGTATACTAAATATGACTGGATTAAGGAATGAGTAGATTTTGAAACAGCAGAGTGTGGTTGATGTTGGTGTTCTGAATTGTGTGTGTGTGTGTATGGGGGGGGGTTCTTCCTCCTTCTTTCCTTCCCAGCCTCTTCCCTCCCTTCTTCCATTTTCCTACTATAGGCATTGCTATTTTTCCATGTTTGAGCCATGTCTTCTTTGTAGAATTTGCTTAGAGATAATTGAGTGGGCCATGTTAAATGATTTTTATGGAGTACGTAAAGAATTACCTATATAATTAGTCACTTATTTTTATGTATTACATTAATGATACTATGCAAATGACTATCATCTGTTAGATACATTTTATAAATAAAGTAATTCGTTATTTGAAGCATTAAAGGAACTACATTAGGCCACGTGACTGTAAGTCTTAAGGGAGGTTGCCCACAGGTAAAGTTGGATCAGTGATTCTGAGCTGCTGTTAAGTCTCTTGCATGCCTGCTCCTCTGCTCTATGAAACAGACTCAGTGTGTGTCACTCCCAGGACTCAGTTTATACTATTAGTTTACCTTTCCTGAAAGACATTGTCAGTGTTTCCTTTTCAGTATTTCTGACAAAAGGCCCCAAATCATCTAAGTGTACTGTGTGTGTGTGTGTGTGTGTGTGTGTGTGTGTGTGTGTGTGTGTGTATCATAATAGATTTTGAACGTATTATAACATCAAAAGACATTTAATACCATGAATCTGCAATTGAACTTGCAGTCTAGAAGTAGAATCCCAGGTGATTTTGGATCTTGTCAAGTTGAGACTTAATCTGAAACCTAATGTTGAGACGTCAATGAAACTGAAACTAGCTTTTGCTGGCAAAAACACTGTAGTCAAACATGGAAGTGTGGCAAGATAACCTGGACAGGACACCTGCTGATTTAGGCTAAGTTGGGAGACCATTAATGGAAGAAATGATCATTGGATTCTCAGCATCTAAGTAGCAGTGAGAGTTCTGAGTAAGAGTAATGACAGAAGGGATGGAAAATGGGTAAAGGACTAACATGACAAATCAATATCGTTGTTTGTGCTTCATTAGTTAGGAATTTTGTCTAGGAGCCAAAGTAAAATTTAATGTGTCATTAGTTTTAGGTGTAATTTAATTTAGTCATTCTCATGAAAGTTACAATGATAATATTTTATTGGTTATAATGATTTAAAAATAAATAATATGAATTGTCGATTATCTATATTTACTCATTATGTTTGCTCATGAGTTTGCCTTAGGAGCATTTTAAGTTTTTCATGGACCTAAATGTAGTACAACCTTTCTTTAAATAATTAAAAAAAAAACTAGTGCTATTCCAACTCCTTTCTCCTATTTAAATAAAATGTTTATGCTAACATACATATATAATCAGTAAATGATTCATTATTTGATATTAACTTCTTAAATTTATCACCTTCCCAAAAGTGAGGCATTAAGTACACCTGTAGATTTAATGCATTATATTAGATCCTATATGGGAAACACATGAGTAAACTTGTGATTCAATTAGAGAAATTAGGTCATTTCTCAGTGGCCTGGAAGAGCAGCCATTCATTTGATAGAGGCATACTACCTGAGACACAAATAGTAAGTCTGAATAAGGAAGTGTGGTCCAGCCACTCTCCGTCTGTTGATGATTGTTCCTTCCCCTCTTCTCCTTCTGTGCTCCTCTTATCCCCACACCCTCTATTTTCTTCTAGGTACTATTTGGATGACATTCACTTGAGTCAGACTTTCTGAAGTAGTCAGGGAATGTTTTTCTGTTACCTGGAAGTCTCCCCTATTTGGTACCCTGCCTTTCATTATAGTGGTAGGTCTGAAATGTGAGAGATGGCATTTTATCCTCATGTTTCTTTATGCATGTAGAATTGACACAGAAGTTTATTTGTGCTTAAACTGTATTAGTAGTTTCTACAACTTGTGGAAAATACAAGTAACTAAGAATGTGAACTTTAAAACTAAACTTAATGGAAAAAACTTTTAAGGTAAAATTCAGTATTCAGTGTAACACACAGCACATTTTATTTGTATATTATGTGAACTTGTGCAAGTGTTTGTGTGTGTGTGTGTGTGTGTGTGTGTGTGTGTGTGTGTTTAGTAGTTGTATTACTGAGTTTCCCATTCAAGTGTGATAAGTTGTGACCTTCACTCTCACATCTTGAGTATCAATACCTTCTCATTGGGAAAATTTGACTTGTTAATTTTTTGTCTGTACTGTTGTATAAGAGGATTGTGGCTCATGTCAGGTGGTCAGTTGCTACTGCCTGGCAGCTTCAGCTATCATTGAGGCACCTTCCATTGTAATGGGCAAGATACTGTCACTTGCAGTTATAAAGAGTTATTGTTTAATAACTTTTATTCCTGAGAAATATTTAAAGATACATACTAACATTCATTTTTTATTCTGACTTTCATTTTTTATCAGTTAAACTTTTTAAAAGTAAAAAAGCAGAGGCAAAAAAATTGTTTTTTGCTTGTTACGAAATTTGAATTTTTCTTGATACATAAGTAAAGTTGATTTAAGTGACATTAGGTTGGTTTTGTTCTTTTATTCTGATTTTGGTATTTAAAGCTAGGATTGAGAGAAGAGACTACTATCAACAAGAAGCAGTGGTTCTCTGAACTTGACTGACTGACAGTATGCAGGCCTTTGCAGACAGAATGTTATTATTTGCCTACCTTCCATTATTTTCATTTTGGATAGAGTCCTAGTAGATGGAAAGTGATCTACTTGTACAGTGTTTTCTTTAGATTTTCCATGGAAAAAGCTTTCAGAAAATGTTTCAGCATGCTTGTATTTTATGTGCATTAAACAGTATTAGAAACGTAGTTCCTAATTAGATCTCTGAGAGGAATTGGGGGTAAATACCAACCTATTGAAAAATAAATTTCTAAAGAATGTGAATTTCTTTTTAAGTTTTTAACCTCTCAGGCTTCTTTGGCTTTGGAAGCTAAAGAATTTCCTTTACCTGTGTCACTCAGTTGTTCTTGTGTTTCTCTTGTGTAATATGTTTTTGATGATAAACCCTTCAAATAATATCAAAACTTAGAATTCAGGGGTTCATATTTTGTTAAAAAGTATTGTATGCTATATAAGAAAGGTAATAGTATGATTTAGATGGACATGCACAAGACAGTTTTGATATATCTTATATTTCAGAAAATAGAAAACCTTTGAATTAGTACAAATCTGGTTTTGTATGGTTCTTTTCTTTTACATTTTAAAATGTGTAGATTGCTGGTGGGGAATTCCCTTCTCTCTAAATTTATCTATATGAGTCAGCTGAAGTCTTTCTTCTAATATGTGTGTTAAAACAGAAGGAACAGCCTGAATCAATATTTCCATATTTGCAAATTTGGGCATCCAGTTTCTAGTTATTAACATTTACATACTGCTTGTTTATCAATTTATCATACATATTTTTCTTAGCATATCTACCAAGAATGACAGTTTTTCATACACATGTAGTGTTCCTTGTACGCTCATTCATTTGAAGTACAAATATATTTGTTCAAAATTGAATCCACGGATTAGGCACTTATATTCTGACTAATCCTGTCTTACAAATACTAGCCAACTTGGTGTGCATTCCTTCAGTGATTGGCATTCCTAGGAACATGTGATGGGTTTTTGGTGTTTGCTACTGTACCTGCCTGCCTATTTTACATACTATTGAAATGGAGCTGGGAAAGGATAGGTGACAATAGACTAGAAGTCATAGGAGATGAATTAAAGCATAGTTCAGCCAATTGTATTCATCAAGAGGTTGTCCATTATCATTCTATATCTTGATCTTCAAATTTTCTTGTGAAGAACAAATGAAGTCATCTTTCAGGAAAGGTCTGTAAGGTATCATCCCACTTTCCTCCCCTGGTATTAGGAATTGAACCACAAATGAGGTAACTCCCTAGTATTGACTCATATCTCCAGCCCTGTTCTTACCCTTAAAATTTTACAGACTTGCCAGTACTGTCTTGTAAGTCAGTCTGGACCCTAAGAAGACTTTCAATTTGTGAATCTCTTGCCTCAGCTTCCAGGGATTAATGTCTGGTATCAGCATGTCCTGCAGTTTATAAACCTGAGAGTAAAATATTGTAAAAGTTGAACAGTTTGAGGTGGTGTTATATTGTTCTTTTAAGTGGCTCATTTAAAGTATCTGAAACAATATGTAATATTACTTAATTTCTAGTTTTTCAATTACCTATTTTCCAATATGAATAAGAGAGGTGAAATGGAGTAAATACTTTAGTAAGAAGATGGTGTTTAAACATTGTTTGTACCAAAGCATAGTGCATTATTCCATTTGTACTTTATAGGAAGTTAAAAGTTGTCATAATTGAGAGGGAATAAATGATAGAGAGAATATTACTTTTAGGTCCTTTTTTTTTTAAAGGTTTTATTTATTTATCATGTATACAACATTCTGCTTCCATGTTTGCCTGCACATCAGAAGAGGGCACCAGATCTCAACCACCATGTGGTTGCTGGGAATTGAACTCAGGTCCTCTGGAAGAACAGTCGGAGCTCTTAACCTCTGAGCCATCTCTCCAGCCCAGGTCCATTTTTTTATGTCGCTGTTGTGGTGACTAATTTTGAATTTTAGCTAACTTTTTACAGTGAGCAGTAAAAGTAAAAACAGTGCTCAGTTATATTTTTCTGTATTTAGAAAAGTGAATTAAGATTGTTTCATTCTTTCTTTCCACATAGTTGTGCCATACCACCTATTTTGTAAGATACATTACTGTTGCTTGTGTTTTCTTGTCCTACCAGGTCCCACAGCCGATTCAACCTCAAATAAACACACAAAGTCTTATATTAATTATTAAACTGTTGGCTGATGCCCAGCACTTCTTTCTGGCTAGCTCTCTCTTAATTTTTAACTCATTTATATTAATCTAAGTATTTCCATGTGGTCTTATCTTACTGGAGATGTGTCTCGACCTGTTACTCCTTCCTCTGCTACATGGTGTCTCTCCTTGGCATCTCTCTGTCTACCGTTCCCATAATTCTCTTCATTTCCTAGTCCTGCCTATCTTCCTGCCTCTATTGGCCAAACAGTATTTTATTCATCAACCAATAAGAGCACCATATATACAGAAGGACATCTCTCATCACATACTGACTGGCACTTTATATGAAAGTGTGACAGATGGAAGGTAGTCAATTGTAAAAGAAAAGGAAAGTTATGTAGTTCTATCATGGATCCAAAGGTTTAGTGGTTCCTGTTGTTTCTTTAAGGAAAAATGCCATCGATAAGTATGATAGAATCACTGATATTCTAACGTATAGCAGTTTCTTTATTCTTTAAGACTTAGAAAAATACTATGGGAATATTTGAACATGAAGAATTTTTTCACATTAATTTTAAATAGAAAAGAACAATAGCTGAATATGCTAATTGCCAAAATTGAAATAATGTTCTTATGTGTTTTTTGAAATGAATAACATTTTGGCAAACAGAATTGGAGTTTCTTTTCTTGTTCTCAATTGAATTTGTAAATAGAAAGAAATTGGAAGTTTTAGGTCAGTTGTATAATATTCTGTATCCTATTGGTACATACTATTTTGCTTCAATATCTCACTTTACTGTTCATTGATTGTTTTCAAATTCATTTCTAATTCACAACAAGTTTTTGAATATACGTTGTATAGTGTGACATTTTGCTCACTTTATACACTATGGGAAGACTCAAGCTAGCTTACCTATCACTTCACGAATTTTCCAATTATTATGGTAAGCATGTTAAAAGTTTGCTTCTTGATTTTAGTTAGAAGAGTGCAATTTTGTAAAATGTGAGTAGCATTCAGTGCAATAAATATCTGAAAGTTAATATTTCAGTATAATTGAAACTTAGTATTTGCACATGTGTAATCCTACGCAAGCATGTATGTGTGTGAGCGTGTGTGTGTGTGTGTGTGTGTGTGTGTGTGTGTGTGTGTGTGTGTGTGTGTGTATGTATGTATGTATGTATGTATGTATGAATCCCTTTGGTATTGGTATGTATTCCCTTCCAATCTTGTTCTGTCTAATCTCTGAGTAACTTTCATTCTAGTTTACATTGAATTTTGTGCATTCTATTTTTAGCTCTACACATTAAGTAAGATATAACACTAATGCCATTATTACTTAAATAAAACCCCAAGTAATTTCTTATAGTCATAGGATACATCAAAGCTTAAAATACTATGTTTACTAGAAAGTACTGAGTAAATAACATGACTTTTTAATACATTGTACAAAATATAAGGCACTCTCCAACGGTGCTGGTGTCATCCATGCAGTGGTTGTTCTATACGAGCTCTTTTTCTCATAGAGAATAATTTTTATTTGAGTAATAGCTAATTGATGTTCATGTAGTGGCTTACTTAATGTATTTAATTCTTTGTATTCACTTAGTTTTTAGTGAGCCCATTTTAAAAGATTGTGCTGCATTATGTGAATGGTTCCTATCTAGTGGAGCAGTGAAAGCTCCTGTGTTGGTTACCACAGGGACAGCTCTGCTCATAAGAGGGCGCTGAGCTTACTATATTATATCAAGTCCCCTGCAGTAATTTATAATATGCAACCAGGGATGAGAATAATGATTTACACTGTGCTGCCCAGGCTTAGTATAAATAACAGCATTATGTATTATTACATTTTATCTTTATAAGTTCAAGATTGTAACTATAAATATAACTCAGTAATTCTATTTGTTTTGTTTCACTTTCTGGATATTTTCTTTTTACTTTTGTTTTGTAACCTTTAAGGAATATTTATAGAAATAAGAAACATTCTGTCCACACAAAAGCTTATCAAAGAGGTTAAATATCTTATTAATTAAAGGAAGTTCTATTGGAATGATTATTTTTATTAAGAAAGTTCTAATTGGAATGGTTTTTATTAGTGTTTTCTCACTGTTATTAACTAAAAGCAGAGTAATACTATTTTATACCTATGTTTCACTGTTTGAATGATTTAAATAAAATTCAGATGAAATTTAATTTTGGTGTATTTGGTTCTGCTTTGGCCCATAGATAGGTTGGAGACAGATGCTAGAAAAGTGCAGTTAATTTAGTTCCCGATCACATGTTACCCATTTCATTTTCTGTTATCTATTTTTCTACATGTACATGTCTAGTTGTAATGTCATTAAGTTTTTGAATGACTTCATGGGAGATTACTATGTTAAATCTATTTTTAATGGAATGATTTGAAGTCATGTGATTTATTTATTTCCAAAGAATAAATGAGTACTCACTGGTTAAGTGAGGTTTGACTTTTCATTCAAAAGCATAACTTTTCAATATCATAAAAGTTTTAATTTTAAAAAGTATTACATGTTGCTCATCTTTGGGTTTTACAAAGAATATCTGGAATTTCTTTTGATAGCTTTTTTTGACAAACATTTAATATGTATTACTAATTCAAACATCCCATATTAGCAGAGCTTATTCTCTCACAGAAGTGGAAACTACAAGTCCAAATTCAAGTGTCTGTGGGGCCAAACTCCTTTCAGGGGCTCCAGGATAGTCTTTTACTGCTTTTTGCAGTCTCTCCTGTTCTCAGTAGTCATCAGGTTGTAGCTGCATCACTTCAAGCTGTATTTCTCTTGTTGGATGTTTTGTCTGTAGTTCATTAGTACAGCAGCAATAAGTGACTCCATGACAATCATGGATAATTGACTTCTGAGAGATAGGAAAAAACATTGCCCATTTACCTATTAGTATAAAATCTTAACCTGTGCTATCACTCTATTTCTTTTTAATAATATTCTTAACTATTAATGTATTGCATTAAGATGAAATGACAGTAGCTTAGAATTATATAACTCTTCTAATCAGGTTCATGTCATTTCACAGTTGAAGAGAGTAATGTCTAATTGTTGAAGCTAGGGGTGATTTTCTGTGTCCTCTTTGTTTAGACTTGAAATCTGTAAAATGAATTTAATGTTAGGAAATTTAATAACATCTAGGAAACATCAGCAAAAATCAATGACAGACTAGAAACTAATATTGGAAGAATTTGAAATAATTTCAGTGCAAATATAAGGAGTGATTAATTAGTCAGTAATAATGTTCTCTTACCCCTGAATGCATATGGCAAGAAACAAGGTCAAATATCAAGGGAAACAGATGTAATCTAGTAGTGGGCTTGTTAAATTTTGTTAAGATGATTTGAAGAGGAATAGAATAAAATACAAGCAGAACCCATACAATTCCATGTAATAGTTTGCTCTTACCTGGAAATGCCTAATATTCATTTTCAATATACTTGTGTTTGTATTTTGTTTCCCAAGTTAGTTCACCTCATTGCTTTCTCCTTTAGATGCAATTTTAGCTTTCTTTTTCAAGAGGGGCAGCCTCTGAAATAACAGTCTCTGAAAACCTTATCTTGTAGCTTCTCAGTGCCTAAGTTTTATGTTTCCCTGTTAAGCAGAAGATAATATATCTACGGGCGTTTAGATCTCAAATGATCAGATTTGTTCACCTGGCAGATTTCCCATAGGTGGATTACGATTGTAGTTTCTGGTAAAGTGTATGATGCTATCTCAAAGACAACTTGATATAAGACGTACTTCACTATTTCCATTAGCTATGTTGTCCTTCTAGGTTTTGTCATGACTTCAGCTACTTGGTAGCTTTTCTAGGTTCTAATAAACCAGTGTCTCAAAACATCTGCAAAGTATTGCAAAGTTTCTATGCTGACTTTTGCCCATTGCTTTGGTAGTGTACTGTAAAAACATGTAGGCTTTGTGCCTTCTGAGCACTTCGATTTGTGTGTTCTTTCCTGCAAGCTCTTCTTATATGTTTGTAGCTTTTCTTTATGCCAAACATAAAAACGATCAGCTTGCAAATTTTTGTTCTAACACAAATTAACTAAAAGGAAAAATAAAATAAAAATCAAATAAGGGAACCTCCCTTATTATGGGTTATCCATTACACGTAGGTTTCCTTGGCTTGGAGAGGAAAACAGTTGGCAATCAGAAAGTTTGAAAACTGCCTCTTCCTATTACATCAACTATTAGCCAGTTGTATCTTTTAAAAATCATTTTTATTTATTATCAAACATAGAGTTATTTTTAAAATAATGAAGCATCTCAGTCAATGAGAAAATATTATTAATGGGTTTTAAGCTTATTATTTATTTCAAAGTTGGATATACTATATACAATATTTTTCCTAACAGGAAGAAATATTTTAATTCATAAAGTAAAATTACAAGTCTCTTATTTATGGATTTGGTTCATATTTGTTAAGTAGTAGCAAAACAGAGTACATATTTTTAGTATGGGTGGCATATAAATACTTCCTCTGTAACAATATAATTCAAGTACTCTCCTATAATGTCACTAAATTGTATAGTTAAAATTGAGCTTCACCTTCTTTATCAGTTATGCATGTGAGTGTAGGCAGGCACATGTGTGCCACAGCAAATATCCAAAGGTTAGAGGACAATGAGTATAGCAGAATGTTGATACGAGATATTTTATTGCTAGGCTCCTTTAGCAGACTAGTTGATTTGATTTTTCCCTAGGTCCATGGCCTATCTAGTCTGAGGTCCTTGGCTACTCTAGCAATAAACAATTTCAAGTGTTAGCTCTGAGGACTGAATTTTCTCTGATTGCCAAAAAGGTCAGTTATTGCCTAGTATTAGAATAAATTTAGAAAGATGTAGACACAGTAGATTATCTGTACTAGTTAAAAAATGACATCTATTGAAGCTAACTATGTAGTATGTCTGATGGAAAAGTCGAGAGAATTACTTAATTATACTTTGTCGGGCATTCACATCTTACTTTTAAAGACAGTTTCACAGACCCCTCAGTCAATGATTATGAAATAGTATGAACATAGATTCACATATATCCTAATATACTCTTCATAATACCATTAATTAGCCACAAGATTTGTGGCAATTACTGAGTTTTCTGAATATCAGTTTTCTCTTCCTTAAAATGGGATGGGGTTATTATTTCCTGCTCTGGTATTATTGTGAATATGAACATAAACCAAATGAGATAAAGTATCTAAGAAGCTTGACAGAGTAGCACAGTGTTTGTCTCCTAAGTGGTACACTATTATACTTTTCTCCCCCTTTCATTATTCCTCTCTTTTCACATCCCCTCCTCCTTCGGGCACAGCATGCTGTCCTCATCCTCAGGTGGTACTATAGGCATGTAGCACTACTCTCTGCTTAGTAGTTCTTTGCTTTTGTTCAATGTCACAGGGTTTACTAACAGATTATATTACTTGCAAATGAAACTTCAAAGAGGTAAGGAAAAGTAGTACTAACAAGGAATAGAATTCTGTCTAGTGTCTTCTGCAGTTATCTAGGGTGATATTTTCTGTTTCCTAGACACAGCATTAGCTTTCCTCATTAAAAGATATGTTTTATGTATATGGGAATTTTGTCCGCATGTATGTGTACTATGTGAGTGTGTGACTGGAATTAGAATCAGTTGTGAGTGGTGCTATGTATGCTAAGGAATCAAACCCAGGTCCTCTTCAAAGACAAGTGTTCTAACTAACCACTTGGTCATATCTCCTTCCCTAGCTATTCCTGATATGGAAACAAACATCTGACTTCTATATTTTCTTAATAGTATTGGTGGTTAGGGAGCAGGTGCTTTAGTGAAGAACCTAGAACTTTCAAGCTTGTGTGCTAGTGAAATAACAGATATTTTAAAAGCTTTGGAAAATAATTTAAAATTATAAGTAAACAAAGTTGAATATTCCTTTTTATTATTTATTATTTGGTTATAACTTCTTAGTAGTCACATTTTCTTTGATGGTAAACTAGAAACTTCCAGAAAACAACCATTTATAAAAAAGAAAGTAAAAACTTTCTGAAGTATTTTTCTGCTCTAGTTGTTGTGTTAGATTCATTCAAAGATATCTTTAGCAGCAAATTCTATGTTGCTCCTAAGGATTTTGTTGAAGAATTCCTAAGTGTATATAGCACCTTAGTATTTGTTGGAGGAATTAATATCATTAACATATGGTAGTGAATCTGACAGCATAGGAATTATATATACTGTAGCAAAGTGCCAGATAATATCTTTTAAAAGCTGTTTAAAGGTACTCTTTCCAATAATTGTTAACAATCATATAAAATCCTGTGGAAAAAAAGACATGGAAAGTGTTCCACTATTGTACCATACCTGAATGTGAAGAAAAGAAATGTTGGCCCACGTAAAAATTCTCAATAATGTGTGCTCAACTTAGTCTACCTCCATCACTTCCTCTAATGTAAAGGACTTGGACAGGTGTTATTAATAAAAAGCAATAATAAAAACTCTTCTATTTTAAATAAGGATGCTATTCTCCCAGCTTTGAAGCTTGCACATACTCTCTAACTTATCCCAGCTTTCGCTCATCTGGTCTTTAAATGGCTCCTTTCATGTGGTTGGCCCACGAGCCGTGCGTACTGCCGTTCAATCACGCCACTGTACGTTGCCATCATGAGGGTGGTTTGCATGATTTGCATTTCCTGTGCTGCTTGAGCTTCAATGAGCTCCAAGCGCCACGTAGAAGAAACCACTGCCAAATAATGCAATGATTTTAGTCAAACCAGATGAGCTTGTACCAAAGTCAGGCTACTAAGTAAGTTGGGGGTTGGGAGGTGTTGTCAGGATATCCTGTTAAAAAAGGATACTTCAAGATGTCCACACATGCAAGATGTAAGTTCCTACACAAATATGACCCTGCAGTGGAAGCAGGTTACATTTGGTAGATTAAGCCAAGGAATCGAAATAAGTAACTATGTATGTTATTCTTAGAAAATTTAGCTTTACATTTTAGTATTATATCATGCTGCCAATCTAATTTTTTATTGTGACAATAGTAGATTTTAGTGACATTAATTTTCTAACCATACAGAATGAAATTTGGTTGGAATTAAGTTGTATACATTGATTACTTGTCCCCTGTTCTCCAACAGAAAGCTTATATTGTATTAAAACATGATCGATAAAAGCTGACCAAAAAGTAATACAAAAATGGCATACATAGTAATGGGCTTATGAACAGCTACTAATGTGAGGAAGAAAAAAGAAACATGAACCAGATACTAGTCTTCCTGAAAAACATAGACAGATGGGGAGACAGACCTATATGATGCCACAAATAGATGAATATCTTGTAAGATGAATATGTTGAAAGAGCCATAGAAATTTTAAAAGTTGGTTTAAAAGTATGTCATGTGCTTATAAATATGGTGTATTTATTCTACTCACCTGAAACCTGACCTGTAAATTTTTATAAAATATCTTACCAATATTAAAAAATAATGTAGACTAAACCTATACATAACTCAGAAATGTTAAAATGAATATCACTGTTAGCAGTGAATATTTTCTTCTTAGACATTTAAGAGTCAGATCTAGTGTTACAGTGATTACCAGAAAGATTTTAGTAGAAATCTTGCTAAGTGTTGATTGATAATATTGTCAAAGATGTCCTATTCTGTGTACAAACAATTGAAGACTATTTATACTCACAAAAGTAAACCTGACAATTTAGCTGTGGTTTTGTGTAGTTGATTTTATTATATTGTACTGAGTAACCAGTGCAGGTTCATGCATGTTATACACATAGTCTACTGATGAACCTTTTAAGTAACAGGTACTGTAGAAGTTACTATAAAACTGTATATTAAAAAGGTATGCATACACGTTACTACATCTATCTACCCTAATGTGATTTTACATGTTGCAGGCAGTATGTATAAATCTAAGAAGGTGTTTTTTTTGGGGGGGGGAGGTGCTGGTCTATTTATGGGTAGTATTCTTTTAGATTTTATTATATTTTGTTTGATAATTTTCATTTTAACATGAATTTAACTTTAATATGACTTTTACCTAATGCCTAAATTGGCACTATTGGGTTGTTAATGGATTATCATCCACGGAAATCTTGTTCTCAGCAGTAAATTTTTTTCAGTTTGTAAAAAGTGATATTTGCTTTATCTGACTTTCTCATTTACTCAGATTGGTATGCTTAGTGGTGCTGGATTTAGCGTAACAGCATAAATGTCATGTAGGTATTAAAGTATTGTTGCCTAGTAGGTAAACTAGTCTTTAGAACATATCATCAAAACAAACCATTCTCACCTCACAGGAGTAAAAGGCTTGGTTTATTGTGGAAAAACTGTGGCCTGGGAACATACATCATTAAGTCTTCCTAAACAGAATGATCGAACGAAGAAGCAGTTTTCTGGAGTTTTTATAGTAACAGAACAAAGAAAGCTAAATAAATCAAGGCATTTTCAAAACATTGTCAGAAACAGATTTGTAGCACTATGCCCTGCATAGGAAGCAGTTGTAACAAGATGGGGAAGCTCTCCTTATGTCACAGATGCCATCTGATGACTTTACTATATTGAGTTGGTGGAAACTAATGGTCTGCTAAGTTAATAAAGGTCTGTATATGTTAATCACAGGATGTTAGGCCCAATGCAGAGGTGGGCAAGAGGCTAAAGCTAACTCAAGATAAATTATAATCAGGCCCTGGACCTGTAACATTCCAACCTTTCTTCACTACTGCTGTTTTAATCAGTCAGTCAGTCCTTGCAGACATAGCCTCTTTCCATAAATTCACATTTACAAAATTACAATAAATTTTAGAGATTTGGATTTTATGTAAATATATTTGAAGAAAAGTAATATTGGAACAACTTTTCTTTGAATATTTGTCTTTGTTATTGTGATGGCTGTTCTTGACTGTCAACTTGACTATATTTGGAAGACCCAAGTGGCTAGGTACACCTGTGAGGGATTTTTCTTGAATGGAATTATTTGAAGTGGGAAAACCCACTTTTAATCCAGTTTTTTTGAGGTGGGAAGACCCACCTTTAATCAGGGCACAATTTCTGGTGGCAGCCTGTATAAAGGAAATGGAAGAAGGTAGCTTTCATTCTTTGCCTGATTGCTCTCACTGACAAGTCTATTCCTTCACTCATATATAGCCTATTTGTTCCAGGTTTGGGCATATACTGAAGACCTGCTGAGATATCTAGCCTCATGGACTGAACAACTACTGATTCTTGCACTTTTGTTCATAGGTGGTCATTGTTGAATTAGCTAGCGGACAGCCTGTAAGCCATTCTGATAACATACATACATACATAATACATAATACATACATACTTACACACATACATACATACATTAAATTCTATTCCCCTAGAGAACCTCGAAAAATACAGAAACTATTCTTGAATCCAAAATAAATTATATTCTTAGCTGCTTAATACAATGGGAAAAAGGAACACATTTTGCATTAGTTGTCTTTATTAAACATTTCTATACTGCAGTTTGTGCATAGATCGTGAACACCACTGGCACATGTTTTTCTGACCTCACAATATAAGCTGTACTCCGGTTGCAATCCTAGCAGATGTGTTTAAGAAGATTCTTGTAATAATAGTCTAAATAAGAAGCAGAAGCTAAAGTTAGGAACCAAACAGATACTTATCAGTTTTCTTGAGTTTAATCTGATTAAAATATGGCTCTCAAAAGTATTAAGTACAATGCCATATTAGAGAGGCAATGACAGGAACCTGTTATTAGATCAGCATTACTGGTGACTCTGTTATGGAAATTTTCTTATAATTTCGTTAGGGTTTTCCTATGTTCCACTCAGTGCATCACTGTACTTTTGTTCTTTAATATCAAATAGATCATTTTCTGTTGTATGAAAGGTAATTTTCTTACTTCCAAATCTCATACACTGTGTTGTCATCACTAATCAAACAAGTCAGACAGGACCTAACTCTCTATTTCAAGTAGGAAAACCAATATACAGCATAAAAATGAATTCTGACATAATAGGTTCTGTAAACATCATACCTAAAGCTACCTCACCCTTAACAAGAGTAGTTAGTTTTTCTTTCTTTCTTTCTTTCTTTCTTTCTTTCTTTCTTTCTTTCTTTCTTTCTTTCTTTTTTTCTTTTTTTTTTTTTTTGTTAAATGTGAAAGACTTGTAGTTGGCCAAACCCCAGATAATAGAAAGCTATCCAAATTTAAGAATGGTAACTATTTGATGTCAAATCCTTTGAGAATTTCACATTTAACTTCATTACCATTTTTACTGTTTACTTTGAAGAAATAGGCACAGAACATTTACTAGTGTAACCTGTTTATTTATAGCCAATCTCTGAGTACCATTGTTTTTTTTTTAAGATTAGAAGGCATTTTTAGAAAAATATTTTTAAGAGGCAGGAATATTATTTGGCTGATTTTCTTTAATGAAACATTGTAGCACATCAGAAAGATTTCATTGAGTTCTCAGAACCACTTCTCCCAAAACTCAGTTTTCATTTAAAATGTCATCAGTGTGGAACAAAAGATCAATTAAGTACTTTATCTTCTCTCTTAAAAGAGTAAAAATCAGGAATGAAAGAGGAAGAAGGGACAGCTAGTGCATTGCTGATTCTCCTTAAGAAGCTCTTCCTTGCTTTATTGTGAGTTAGTTATGGCTGGAAGACTATGTTTTTGCCTCTCACATCCATCAAACTTTTTTCTTTGAGACAGGGTTTCTCTGTGTAACCTTGACTGTCCTGTAACTACTCTGACGATCAGGCTGTCCTCGAACTCACAGAGATCCCCCTGCCTCTGCCTCCAGAGTGCTGTGGTTAAAGGTTTGCATCATCAACACAGCATGGTGGCTGATTTTTTCTTTTTTGGTTCCATCAGATATTTATATTTTTACAGAGATAAAACCATTGAGCAATAACCTCATGGTCCTCCAAGCAGACACCGGAATTCAGTTTTGTGAATAATAATTTCTTCAGAAATTATTTTTCTTCTTTGTCCAAAATTATTCTTAATCACATAAGAGAAGCAGAGTGTGTCCACATCCCCCACCCCATATGCATACTTCACACAGCAATTGGATGCAAGTTCTTCTTGGAGGTTTGATCCAGAGAAAACCTGTGTGTAAACTGCAGCAAATGCATTGAAGTTATTAACTTTGGAATTTAGCTCTTTTCTGCTATGTGGATGTGAGATAGTAAGTAGCTTTTGTCTGGCTGCACTGAGTTCTGTATGTGGGTCTTGTCTAGTGGGTCTGAGGCCATTTCCCACTCTTTGTATATTCCATTGCTTGAAAACAGTATCCAGACACATTAGCTGTTATGGGTAGAGGGTCAGTAATTCTATTCCCTCTCCAAAATACATGTTACTCTTCCCACTGGAGTCATATTATGCCAATGCTGACATAGCAAGTATGTTTTAGTTTCTGTTTTGCCACCCTAATACCCATATTGGATTTGTTTTTTCATTTGTGGTTAAATGTATTTGTTGGAAAATGTCAGCTTCTAAACATTAAGTAGTAACAGGAACTGAATTAACTTTTCCATCTGAAACTAACCAAAAATTCATAGATAATGTGAACATTGATTTTATGTTGCAAGAAGACAGAAGAGCTGGATCTTCTAAGTGATGAAAAAAATTGTTCACCCACAATTTTATGTTCCAAAAAATTACCCCTCAGAAACAAAAGGAAAGCATGGACATTCGGATCAAGATAGAAAACAAGAAACAGGGAGAAAAGGAAGCAGGAAACTTTGTTCTCCTTTCAAGCATTGTTTACCTGCCTTTTTCAAACCTTTGATTCTTCCTTCTTCATGATCTTTGTTTTTTTTTTTTTTTTTCCCCCGAGACAGGGTTTCTCTTTGTATTGCTGGCTGTCCTGGAACTTGCTCTGTAGACCAGGTTGGCTTCAACTCAGGGATCTCCCTCCCAAGTGCTGGGATTAAAGGCATGTGCCACTACACCCCGAAGTTCATGATCTTAAGAGAGGACAGAGTATAGAACTCTATGTTAAAGTCCTCTAAGTTTCAGGAGATCATGTAGACATTTGTGCATTTATATGTTACCTGTAGGTAATGGTAATTCTATTTCAAATCTTTTTTTTTTTTTTAAATTAGTTTAAATTAGGAACAAGCTTGTTTCACATGTCAATCCCTTCTCCCTCTCCCTCCTCTCACCCACACCTGTCGTACCACATCCCAACCCACCCCCCACCCCATCCATCCTCCACTCCCCAGGCAGTGTAGGGCCCTCCACAGGGGCTCCGCAAAGTCCACCACATCATCCTGGGCTGGGCCTAGGCCCTTCCCATGTGTCCAGGGCAAGAGTGTATACCTTCATGTGAGATGGGCTCTCAACGTCCCTTCTTACACCAGGGAAAAATAATAATCCACCACCAGGGGTCCCCTAGAGTGCAGAGGCCTCCTTACTGACATACATGTTCAGGGGTCTGGATCATTTCTTAATACTTTTGAATAACTTTACCTACTACCCTTTTCTTTTATGCAATAATTTTTCAAGATGATAATAAGCTTCCTGAGTTGAGCTTCTTAAGAAATCCTTTATCTAGACAGTAATTTCTCAGTGACATTTAATTGAGAATACTATGCTAAAATATTTAAATCATTTAAATTTTAATACCTCAAATTAAAATTGCTTAAATTGAATTTCAATAGTTTAAATTATTTAAAATGATATTTAGCAGTGTGGTTTTAAAATTCCCAAATTTAGCTATGGTTTAGTCAAAAGAATATTTTTATTTTGCTGTGGTGGGTCTCAGCTCATGTTCTTATCAGAATGCCTTTGGAATAGATCATAACTATGCATTTCATCTCATAAGTACTTAGAATCATTCATTTTAAGTATATACATGGAAAAACTGAAAAACTGGAGGACATACACAATCATAAAATTGTAAAGTATAGTTGGTGAATCCATGAGAGCTCATTTAAAGGGGTGTCAAGGATTTATTTATTAGGATACACTTACAGATACAACAAGATAACTAGCTGCTGTGGTCTTTTGTTGTGCCTGAGCAGTTCAGTCCCGACCACCACACAAGAGCGTGATTGATGGCCCACATCTTTCCTTTTAAGAGGTTATATCTATAGACAAGAAGCACCACCTTTATTGGGCCAGACAGCCCTAGGTAATGGGCAGAGCAAATACCCACTACATAGTATATTATTTAGAACACTGATACTTTAAATTTTTTCCTTCATGGGGGAGACTTTTGAGCCAGTTTTCCAGTCTAGTCCAGGCAAGTGTATGGACTCATAATATGACCTAAGCCCATTCCCCTAACAGCTTAGAGTGCTCTGACTACAGGCCTAGGTTCTAATGTAATCTTTACATGTAATGTTACCCTGGTTTTCAAAATGTTCACTACTATGAATATGCCTTGAAATACATGTTCGTATTTAGGCAGATTGTAAATTTTAAGTATTTGCAATTGTTTCAGCCAAATGTCTCTGTGTTCTAGTTATTAAGAATCCTATTTGTTAATATCAGTCCTGGATCATTTTGTGTCCCTTTTAGTTACCAAAATAAATTCCGTTATTGTTCTATTGGCTTAAATGGCTATCATTTCTACTCTCTTGACATATAAATTGTGGAAAATATTTTGTTAAAAAGTACTTTACCAAAATGTGGAAGTGTCTAGAATTCTTACAGACTTCCTCTCAACATAGAAAATTACTGATTTTCCCCTGTAGAAAATCACTTCAGATATTTTTTGTTATTGTTTGTTTTTATTATTAAGAGTGGTTGTAAACATCTGCTACATTTGCTCTTTTCTGTTTTTGAGCAGCGTTATTTTGCTACCAGTGAAATAAAGAAAATTAGACGTTTTTGTAAATACTAGATAGTATGTTAAGGCAGTCGTTAATGTGAAAATTAAAAATATCACTGTAAACAACAGACATGGTCAATTCAGACTTCTGAACATAGTAGGTAATTAAAAGTTCCAATAAGGAGAATAGCTTGGAACTTAGAGCCAAGATTCATCTGTCTTCCTAGAAGTGATTCAGTTTTTCACAAGAAAGTATGTTGTATCAAGAAGTTCAGTATTCATATTTAGTGTATTTATCCTAAAGAATGTATGAAAATTATTTTCCCTGGATTCTTTATGTTTTATGTCTTGCACATATAAACACAGAGTGAGTTTTGTTCTTGACTCTTGTCAAAGAAATTTTTTCTTTTAAAAGAAATTTTTGTAAAAACAGCATTTGGATATGGAGATAGTATGTCCTTCAGATCAGATACCTGGTTTAGTTACTATCCAGTATAAGACAGGTTCTCTGTTTCTAGCTCACTATAAAGGATCCAGGTTTCCTAAGCACAGGGTTCCTCAGTTATGATATAAACCTACTACCTAAGCATATTCCATCTCATCATGTTGCATGAGCCTCAGGAGCCTTGCAAAACTGAACTGAGTTTGAGGGTCATTCTGCTTTGTCTGTTGGATAGCAGTGGCATCTTACCTGCCACTATGTGCGATACTGGTGAGCTAAGTAATTAGTTTTTAAATATAACAGTATTTGAGAACTTCCACCAATCTTGATAAATGAGTGATTAGAACTCTCAATAAAACATGTCTAAGAATTGGAAAGCAATTCAAATATCCAATACTTAGGAAACAGTTTCATAAGTTATAGAATTTTTATATAGTAGAATATCAGTTTCATAGCCCTTTAAATAATGCTAATAAACATTTAAAGACTTGGTTATATACTCAAGTGTGTTAAGTGAAAATTATATTATGAAAATGACATATGGTATAATTTATATTTTATAAAATATATTTACATGTTGGAAAAGAAGACCAAACTATCTAAAATGCAAAAACACGTACCCTCTTTTTCTTAGGATATAGAATTATAAGTGATATCATTAGCTTTTATATTTACTAATTATTTATTTAAAAATACATCACTTTTAATTTTTTTTACTTAACTTTTATTGATTCTTTGTTGTTTTCACATTATGCATCCCAATCCTGCTCATCTCCCCGTCTCCCCATATCTGCCCTACCCTCTTGGAACCTCCCCCCTAAAACAAAACTAAATTTAAAAGAAAAACCAAAAAGCAAACCAGACCAAACGAGCAAAACAAGAAAGAAGAAAGGAAGAAAGGAAAAAGAATTTTGTAATGGAAGCTGTGGTGTGGCTTCACCCTTTAGTCTTTCATCTTCATTTGCAGTGTTCATTGCTATGAATCATAGTTTTGGTTAGAGGTCTCTATCCTCTGTCACACCATAGACAGTGCTCCCTCTCCCCTGACTTCCACCTCCAGTCTTGTGTCATGGAGATCCTGCTGTTTTTGGATCACCATCTCAGATTTCAAGGTATACTATAGAGCTATAGTAATAAAAGCAGCATGGTACCCATATAAAGATAGATTTATTGATAATGGATTAGAATTGAGAATCAAAATATAAGCCTTACACTGTTACCTGATTTTTAACAAAGATACCAATAATACATATTAGAGAAAAGATAGCTTTGTCTACTAATAGTGTTGGTGAAAATGGATAGCTGCACGTAGAGGAACAAAACTATAATTATCTTGTATCTTGCATAGTACTATACTCCTAGTAAGCTAAGGGCCTAAACCAAAGCTCAGCATACGGAATATGAGTGAGATGAAAGCAGGGAATACGCTTAAATTTTTTGGCATAGGAAAGGACTTTCTGAATGAGCCCTTGATAACACAAGCATCGATTACTATAACCAACAGTTAATAAATGGAACTTCATGAAGGTAAAAATGTCTTATACAGCAAAAGGGCACCATCATTTGAGATAGAGCCAGTTTATCAAGTGAATATTCTACCTCATCTACTACTGACAGAAAGTTTGTATTTAGAATATACACAGAACTTAAAAAAAAGAAAGAAATCAAACCCAACCAAAACCAAAAAACAAACAATTTAATTCAAAATTGTAGGAGGTAATCCATTCCATGTGTAATAGATGATTGAATTGTTGGCCAAAGGGATTCCATTGAAACCCCCAAACAACTACGGCCATTGCCAAGCCTATTTTATAAATTGATGATAAGGCATTATTGCTGAAGACAACACCTACTTAACTCACTGAACACAGAGAAGTTGAACTGTGTTCCTACCTAGGGCTTTCACCTCTGCTGACCAGTAGTCATGGTCCTGGGAGGTATTCTGCTCTTTACCAAAGGAGGAAGGTATACACAAATACAGCTATAAATTCTGTGATCTCTTTTGGTGACCTGCCTGTATGATATGTTGGTGCAATAGTGTCACCAAAGTTGTGGGAGTAATCAACCACTACCTGATTGCATTTGAGGCCCACTCCATGAGATGGAACCTATGCCCGACAATACCTGCATGGCAAAACCCAAGTCTAGATAGGTCATGAACCTAGGAGAAAACCAAATATTACTGTTTTGCCAAAAGAACATAATAATACCTAATGAAATTCTACTATACTCATAGATCACCCTAAGTTAAGGAAATATGTGGGGATTTAAAAGTGTACATACAGAAATCAAATCTCTAAATTGCAATCAGTGTCTTAAACAACTGAGTAATGCTAAATCATATTTCACATGTTCTCTCCTTTATCATCTGCTTACCATGGTATTATTGTGAAGGGACTCTATATCATATAATTTCTTCTGTGAACATATTACTATATTTTATAGTTCATTTTCTTGTTTCTGAGGTGTCAGTGTCTGTGTTAACTAAAAACGTAGCCCTATAGGAAAAAACTCCCAATTCTGTATTTGCCAAAGATGGTTCTGTGTTTTTAAAGGAAAGAATATGGCTTATATCTTTGTGTTTCAGAGAATCTGGTCTAGTAACTTATCAATTTAAATGATAACATTTGTAATCTGAAATTTAGCAAGTTCAGAGCCCTAATCATAGAACAGACCTTCATCTAGATTATATTGAACATTAGAATTAGTCAGTATCTGGCTTTAGAATAACTTAACTTGGCTTCTGGTTTTTCTTGTGTTTAGAGTCCTGTATTTACCCAAAAGACTTGTAGAGTGAGCAAGTATATTTTTGTAAAGCAAACACAATGTGTTTTTGTAAAGCAAACACGAAGGCTGGATGTTAAAAGGGAGTTGAAGAAGAAGGAAAGCATTTAAGAAGGTAGATAATCTTTGGTGTACAGTGGGAGAAAAGTCCAAATTCAGCAACTTTTTATATTCCAATCTACATGGGTGGTGATGCTTACCAGGGGTTAAGAATAATTAAATATGACTTCACTGTGGCACTGCACACACTCTAGCACAGTAGATTACTCTTGATCAAAAGGTATAGTTGAGAAGAAATGCATAGGAAGAATTAGTTCAATGTTAGTATACTGGGTATAAAGGAATGGCATTGTGTCTATGTATGTATTACTTATAGGCAACAGGAAATACAGAACTACCTTTCAGGTAACAGGAACACTGGAGGTCCACATTTGAAGATCAATTGGGAACGTACAGGATGATTGAATTTTCATGGGAAATATTTGTTTTAGGAGTATAGCTAGACAAATCATTCCAGTGGGTCCAGTGGATGGGGATAAGAATAGTGATAAATTAAGCTACCATTCACAAAATCAATAACTTGTCAAACACCAGTCCCCTAGCATTTTAGATGGAGAGCATACTAGAATGGAGGCAAAGGCAAAAGAAATAACAGTGCCATACCAGAGATTATGTGATGAGATTGATTAGAGCAAAGATTAAATACAGTGATTCATGGTGACAGGGTGGGCTTTGTTAGGAGGGAATATATATTTTCCAGAATAGGATGGAATGTTATATTTCATTCACAGGTAGTACAGAAATGTATGTTGAGGAGTCTATTTCAGTGGTATAGAGTGAAATGGCCTAGGAACCCACTTCTGGAGTCTGAGGAAAGTTAGAATTATCATTATCATTTTATATTCTGGAATTTAAACCCAGAATCTTGAACATTCTAGGAAACATTCTTCTGTAGAGCTACATTCTTCATTCTTTAGAATTTTTATTGACATACACAAATCAGCAGCTTGATTTTCACCATAAATAAAATAGGGAATAAGAAGTCCAAAGTTTTCTGTTCCATTTATCAAGCAAATATTGAAAAAAAATACCGTTATATTCAGTTGTATTAGTTGCCATCCATTGCATGCATCAAATATGTGTGAGAATGTTAGCAATATGAAGGATGCAAAGCTTATCAGTATACAGACATACACAATGTACATTCACTTTACATCTATAAGGCACTGATTTGTTAAAACCTTGTAACAAATGTTGGTGTTGTAATTGAGTAAGAATTTCAAGTTTGGATCCACATTCCTGAGCCGTCAACATAAAAGCAACATGTAAATCCTAGTACGTGTATTATTCTCACTGCCAGAATAATATTAATAATTCTTTTGAATATATTACATACTGAACAGATGAACTAAAGAGCCGGATTTTGAAGTGAAGGCCGCTTAACTTTGCCTAACTTGTTTAACTTTGAATTGATTAGAAACATTCTTTAAAAAGTAAACTCCAAGTCTAACCTCAGTCATTTAAAATCATTATGTATTTCTTCAAGAACATTAATCAGAGTAGTATGTAAAAATATGTGAACTGAATTGTTAGATCACTCAGTTAAAGTTCTTAGAATTAGATAGCTAGTGTGTGTAGGGCATTCTGTCTCATGCAAGAGACTTTACAGACATCACAAAAGTGAATGTTATTAGTGGATAGAAATAATCTTATCTTTTCTTCTTTCTGCCCAAGCATAAGTAATCCAGGGTGAGAAATGTTCCTAGATCAACTTTCAAGAGTTAAATAAATTTGATTCTTACACAGGATATTTCAAGGAGTCCAGAAGGTTTTGAGTGGATCCCAAACATTGGACAACTGGAATTTGGTTTTTCTTTGATTTGTTTGTGATTGTGCCCTGATTTTTCCCTCTAGAAGTAAGAAAATATTTTATTGAAGCCCTTAGTTGAAAGACTCTGAATTTGAAAAGACTGGATTTTAAAAGAGGTTAGCCATTTTAAAGGGGTTGAAATTTTAATGTGTGTGAATTTGTAAAGACTGTGGAACTTTTAAAGTTACTTATGTTTTTAATGTGAGAAATCAGATGTTTAAGAAAGGAAGGTTTATGGCTTAATAGTTATGTGCAGCAGGAATAATAAAAACCCAGAGACAGATATTGGGTTTAAACCCGAAGATCAGAAAAACAAAGCTGTTAGCCATTGGAGAATTCTTACCTTTACCAATGCTCAGACTGATCATGTCCTCTGATTGCATCTCCATACTTCACTGCTCCTCAGGCTGCAATGAATTCCTGTCTCCTCCTGCCTTATATTCCTCTCTCCACCTAGCCATATCACTTTGGTCTCCACCTCCCTAGTGTGAGTTCTGTTTCTCTTTTAGACTGATTCACTCTCACATATTCCAGGGTAGCCTTGAATTCACAGAGATCCATCTGCCTCTGTCTCCTGAATTCTGGGATTTAAGGTATGTACCACCACTGCCTGGCCTCTATGGCTAGCTAGTGTGGCTTGTTTTGCACTCTGATCTTCAGGCAAGCTTTATTATATCATGAACAAAATATCACCACAGTGAAGTGTTTGTGTGTATCACAAAAAATAAATAACCCAGAGGCTTCAAACTTCAAGCTGATTATCAGAAAAGCAAAGCAGCCAGCCACTAGCTTCTTACCTCTGTCTCAAGGCTGAAAGAGCTAATCCTGTCTCCATGAACTTTCACCAAGACTCAGACAATAACCTCTCCTCAGTGTTGCTGGAGAATGAATGCCTCCTACTGAATACTGAAGACCCTGCTTCTATCTTTTATACCCCTCTAGTGCTGGGATTAAAGGTGTGTGTGACCACTGCCTGATCTCTATAGGTTGAGGCTGACTTTGTTCTTCTGAATCCTCAATCAAGCTTTAATAAATTATAAATGATATATCACTACATTTGTGTGTCAAGTTGACAAGGGGTTAATTGTTCTGTGTGGTTTTGTGTGTCAACTTGACACAAGCTATAGTCGTCAGAGAAGGAGGAGCCTCGGGTGAAGAAATGCCTGTCCTAACTTCCTTTAGTGATGAACAGCAATGTGGAAGTATAATCCAAAGAAACCCTAAGTCACTGTGCAAGCCATGAGGTGCAAGCCAGCAAGCAGCACCCCTCCATGGCCTCTGAGTCAATTGGGTATCGCCAGGCCCTCTGGTAACCCTTACCTGCTGGCTAGGGATTGTAACTTATGTGAGCCAGTTTTTCCAAACCATTGATTGATGGGACTTGGAATTAACTATAACCATTTGGATTCCTGCTTCCTTTTAGATGAGAATTCCCCCTCATCCTTCACATTGGAGGAATTAACCCTAGGTCTTTACATCTTGTTTCTCTTCACCTTCAGTTCTCAGTTTTAACTGTCTTATCCAGCCTGCCCCCCCACCCCCAATTCCTTTGTTGTATCCTGTAGGCCCCTTCTGTGTATTTAGCACCTCTTTGCAGCAGTTCTGTTGGAAACATTGCCGGTCAAGTTTAGTGTATGATACGATTTTTCAGGACCACTTCCTGAATTCTGAATGAAGCTTATTCTTGAAGTTTTAACTTGTTTTTCAAGCTTTATTCACCGACTGACCTAGCATCTTATTCTAGTTATATTCTTTGAACCCAGTTCCTTTTCTGCTCCACTTTTTTATGTCACTTGGTTCTTTCTCTGTTGGTATATGTTCTTCCCTGGGACAATATGTCTGTTTCTGCTTTTCCCTTGGTCCTTTTTAAGAGGCCCGAAAATAACGTCAGGATTTTTTGTTTTCTTGAAAATTCATTGTAAAATTGAGAAAAAAGACATTTAGAATATATTTAAGCCTTTTAATTCACTGATTTTTTTATTATTTCAATCTTTTATTCCAGTGAACTATTTATCCTTCAAATCAAAAGAAACAACTATCTTTAAGGTCAATATATCTTTGTTTTGTGAAGGCTTGTTTCAGTGAATGTATGTATGTTTGATTTGATATAACACATGAAATAAGAGTCCACAGATACATACTAAATTAAAATTAGAGTTGCATACATAGAACATGTGGTGGGATTTTTTTGAGTTGCCCCATTTATTCTACTTTTTGGTGAATTTTTACAATTTACTGTATGCATAAATTATCCAGTAATTAGCCTGTAATTTTCTTTATTTTTTTCATATTAATTTGAAGGCATTGCCACAACAAAATCTATTGTACTTTTAGTACTTACTTGAGCTATATTTTGGTATTTTTTTGTTATCTGTTTGGACTAAAAATTTTAAATTCACAGCTGTACAAAAAGAAAGAGAGAGAAACCATGTTGTCATGTTTACTATGTAAAAAGCCCCAATCACTTATCTTTTCAACCCCGGAAATATTCAGTTCCTCCCCCTACCCCTGGGAATACATGTAACTGTCCATGTTTCTAACAGAATTAGAAAAAACAAAACAAAAAAAACAAAAACCTCCTGTTATTAACATATCACATTTAAACACCAGTACATGGAATTTTGTTTATTTAGTTAGCCTTTTGTTTTTCATTGAATTTTAGCTTCCTCATATTATCCTATTTTTTGCTTTGTTTGTTTGCTTTTTTTTTTTTTTTTTCTCTTGCTGGCTTATTTGGGCAATGGTATAGCATAGCCAGTTTCCTACAAAATGTTAAAAGATGAGGAAATTCTGCATCACTGTACTAAGAAGATGAGATGACACAGGCATCTAATTCAACTAAATGTGTCTTTTAAATATGCATACTGTTGTAAAGTCCAGGTGATCCTATAGTATGGGTGGTAATGAAGCAAAACTGCTGACACAGAACAATCCATGAACAAAGTAAGGAAGGATCCTAGCAAAGAGAATCTAGACAGGCAGATCCTTCACTTAAAATATATATATATATATATATATATATATATATATATTTCATTGTTTTTCCATATCAGACTCAAGAGCTTAAAATTTATATCACCTTAATGACTAATTATGAGAATTTCTAGCAGTTCTCTGGATTACATGGTACTGCCTGAGACATTGCTTCTTTCATTGCATCACTTGATCTATGTTGTCTGCTGCTGCATATTTTGGAACCACATTTGAATTGAGTTCAGCTGCATGATGAATAATTCGTTGGTGACAAGAGTGCAATTTCATTTCAAAATTTGTGTTAAATGTACAAGAAGGAAAAGTGAGTCCTATCATCTTTCCTGTGTTTGAAGTCTGGAGATAATTTTGATACTTTTTTCTTTGATAAGCTGTAGGAATATGTGTTGACTGAATTATTTTAGTTTTTTTAAATTTATAACAAGATTAAGATATATTAAATATAATCATCTAATAATAACAAGCTAATATTTATATAAATGAGATATTTTCAAGTAGATGCCTTTTCTGTCCTTGATTTTTAAGTTAATCTTTGAAAGAAAATTCATCTCTAGTTATCTTTATTTTGTGTTATTTCTGTTCTCTGTATCATCAGAAATTTCCAATCTTCTGCTTTAATGATATTAGCCATTCATTCTTCATTTTTAAATGCCAGAAATACAAAATTCCACCCTATATTAATGTAATTTTACAGTTAAGATTTTATGTCATAGAAGTGCAGACATTTAAAGTTATAGTTCCCAGAAGAATCCTATTTCAGTCACATTGTATAAACTGATATTAACGCTGAAATGTATCATCATTACAATAATGTAAAATACTTACACATGCATGAGGATACAGTTATAGTTGTTGAGGGAATCATAATTTTGCATTTTGACTTTCTTGGACGTATAGTTTTAGCTATAATTTTAAGTTAGTGAGTTTTCTTCATTGACTCTAAGGTAATGTATTTGTTGCTATGTTTATCTTAAATAAAAGTTTTCGTTGGCTTTATTTTTTTTCTTTTGTATGCCTATAAACCTGTACTCAGATCTGCTATCTCTACAAAGAAAAGTACCAAAGAAATACTTATACAAAAGTGTTTTTTTTTTTTTTTTTTTTTTTAGCTTCATGTATGGTGATATTCTCTTGGTCCCCCCCACTCCCCCCCACACACAAACATATCCTCACCCTCTCACACTTATGTTAGATTCTGGCACATTATAGAAGCAGGTATCATATCACTACCTGCTGTTGAAAGTGTTGATGATACTGAATTATTTATTTTATCTTCTTCTACACTATCTACACTATCCAAAATCATTTTGGGTACTTTGACACATTTTGGTCTCTTCCATATGGATACTTCATGGTGGCAGAGTTGCCAGATGCTCAGGTTTTGTGACAGTCTTAGTTTTTCAAGGACTGCTCTTGGGAGAATCTCGCCTTGTTACTGATTCCTATGGAGTGGTAAAGTATGAACATTTATTTGAAAGTGCTTTTCAAAATAAAGAATTATTTTTATGAAAAAGTTACCTGACTGTACCCCTGGAGTATATGAACTTTGGGGACTTACTGAAGGAGCACTTTATCATTCAAATGCCTGGTGTTGTATTTAAAATCACTAACAGGACTGTGTATAAATGTCATGATTAAGTAAATTTGGGCATCTTTCACTTTTACCATTTGAAATATCAAAGGTTTGCTATCAATATAGCTTTAGCTATATTTTTTTTATATTTCAGTTTCCAAAAGGCAAAGATAAAGAGCAGCATGTCACTATAGTTTAATTTTTCCCTTATTAACCACATATATGTTACATATATATGTGTATATATCCATATGGTCACATATATACTATGCATAAATTTGTTTCTGTAGCTAAATTGTTGCGGAATATTATTTTAAGGTGTGTTACTTTTGTTTATATTGCATTTGTTTTTAACTCTGTGAAACTGTGTTACTGTGCCTGTCTAAACACCTGATATTCTAATTAAGAGCTGAATGACCAGTAGTGAGGCAGAAGCAAGGATAGGCAGGGCTGGCAAGAAACAAGCCAAGCTAAGGCTAGGCATTCGTAACTAAGAATAAGCCTCTGTGTGTGATTTATTTGAGGGCTGGGTGGTGGATCCCCCAAAAGCCTAAAGAGTAAGGAGCAAAACCATCACACCACACAAATTTTTACTCAATCAGTAGAAAGTAGACATTAGTAGATATTTACACCCTCCTAAGTTTCCACAGTTAACTGTCATTGCAGACTGAAGTATCTTTCAGTGCCTATTTCAAAGGTTTATTTTTTATGACAAAGACCAAACTTAGATTCCCTTTTTGATTCTTTTATGACATTTTGCATATTTCCTAATACTTGTATACTATGTACAGGTGTATAAAAGAAAAACAAATAGTCCAGTCAACTTAGGAAACTTTCATGTCTGGGTTAGATGTTTGACATGGCTGAGATGGCCCATGGCTAGATTACCATTATGTGGCCTTGTGACACATGGGCATCAATTCTATGATTCTTCAATGGAGGCATTGGGAGACTAAAATAATTTGAGGGGTAGATGGACATTTGTAGAGTCTCTTAGTTCATATATTTACTCATGTTCAAGTCCATTATATGTATGCTTTATGAGACAGAAACAAAAGCAAGTGTTTACAAGGTTTTTCTTGGCTGAATAGAAGTTACTTCCCCTCTTGTGTAGACTAATTTTCATCCAGACTTCTAGCTTGAAGTTTTGTGCATTACTGGAGTTAGTCGAACAGGCTTTAAAACTCTCCATCCATACTGGCTCTGGCACCACCGTAAGATGACTTAGAGCACCCTACTGCCTTTTGCACTCAGTCACTTGGTATGGAAATATTGAGTAGGAACTTGAATTCTTTCTTGCTGTTATATATTTGATGATTTTGTATATACTGTGATATAATAGATTAGAAAAAGAGAAACATGTATCAGTAGTTACCATGTAATTTAGATTGTTGTTGAATGACTTTCATGCTTATTTTTAGATGTTTCTAATATTAATTTGTAGTGTTTTTATACATTTCAGCCCCTACCTGTGTAACTCTTAATTTATAGATTAAAAAGAAGTCTTTGTTTTTAAATTGTCAATGAAAGCCAATTAAAATGGTAGACTGTTTATTTTTTATTTACATAGATGTACAGACCCTTTCCATTTCCAGTTTACTCTCTTTGATCTTACAAAGCCTGGCATTTGAGTTTTTCCACTCTCTACATAGACTGAGGAATTTAAGGTAGAATTTTCTCATGAAGGATTCAGGAAATAAATGTTTATAAACATGTTTGTCTTTGAAGTAAGAACATAAAATGTCATAGGCTTGGAATTCACACCTTCAGGCTTTTTCTGATAGAAACAATTAACTACATCATTGAACATTTTTTTAAAAATTTATTCTTATCATTTTACACCCTGATTGAAGTTTCTGCTCTTTACTCTCCTCCCAGTCTCTCCTTCCCACCTCCTGTCTGCCACGCCCCCCCATGCACTCTTACTCCTTTTCTATTCTGAAAATGTCAAGCCTCTCATGGACATCATCAACCAAACATGGCATATCAAGTTGCAGTAAGACTAGGTACTTCCCCTTGTATTAAGGCTGGACAAGGCAACCTAGTATGAGGAAAAGGGTTCCAAAATCCAGCAAATGAATCAGGCCCTGTTCCCACTGATAGGGGTACCACAAGAAGACCAAGCTACACAATTGTCATATATGTGCAAAGGGCCTATCTAAATCCCATGTGGGCTTCCTGGTTGGTATTTCAGTCTCTGTAAGCCTCTATAAGTCAGGTTAGCTGATTCTGTGGTTTTCTTGTAGTATCCTTGAACCTTCTAGCTCCTCCAATCCTTCATCCCTCCTCTTCCACAGGATTCTCTGAGGTTTGCCTAATGTTTGGCTATGTATTTCTCCATCTGTTTCCATCAATTGCTGGATGAAGCCTCTATGATGACCATTGGGCACCAATTTATGAGTATGGCAGAATATCATTAAGGATCATTTCATTGACTTTTTTCTTTTTTCTTTCTTCTTTCTTTCTTTCTTTCTTTCTTTCTTTCTTTCTTTCTTTCTTTCTTTCTTTCTTTTTGCCAGTCTTGTTTAGTTCTATCCAGGGTCTCTGACCTATCCAGCCTCTGAGTCGTGGCCTTCCAGGCAGTGTTAGGGGTGGGCTCCTCCTCATGGCATGGGTCTCAAGCTAAGCTAGTCATTGGTTGGTATAGCTTGAATAATAAAAATCCAGAGACAGATATTGGTGTTAAAGCTGAAGATCATAGAAGCAAATCTGCTAGCCACTAGAGACTTCTCAGCTCTCCCAATGCTCAGATGGAAGGGGCAATCCACTGAACCTCAGACTGCTCCCAACTGCATTGCTCCTCAACTCATTGAGACTGCATTGAGTTCCTGTCTCCTTCCGTTTTATATTCCTCTCTAGTGCTGGGATTAAAGGCTTGGGACCCCCGCCTCCCTTGAGGCTTCCTTGTTACTTAGCTTCTTTTCTGGGTCTATGGATTATAGCTTGGTTATCCTTTACTTTACAGCTAATAATCTGCTTATAAGTGAGTACATACAATGTTTGTCTTTCTGATTCTAGGTTACCTCTCTTAGGATGATTTTTTTTTTTCTAGTTCCAATTCATTTGCCTGCAAATTTCACGGTGTATTGTTTTTTAATGGCAGTGTGATATTCCATTATGTAAACATACCTCATTTACTTTATCCATTTTTCAGTGGAGGGACATCTAGGTTGTTTCCAGTTTCTGGCTATTATGAATTAAGCTGCCATGGACATAGTTCCTTGTGGTAGGGTGGAACATCCTTTGTGTATATGCCCAGGAATAGTATAGCTGGATTTTGAGGTAGATGGATTTCCAATTTTTGGAGAAACCGCCATATTGATTTCCAAAGAGGTTATAATAGTTGGCACTCCCATCAGCAATGGAGGAGTGCTCCCCTTGCTCTACATCCTCTCCAGCATGAGCTGTCATCAGGGTTTTTGATCTTAGCCATTCTAACAGGCGTAAGATGGAATCTCAGAATCATTTGGATTTGTATTCATTGAACATTTTGTTCGTCAAACATCCCCTGAGTGCCTTCTATGTACAGTATACTTTCTAGTGATACCCTTATAATCAAAGTGATATGCAAAATAGCAAAATGTCAGGGTTTTAAATTATTTGTGGGAGGAGCTTTTCCATGTATAGAAGTACCACATTCAGAAAAAAATCTAGGATAAATATCTTAGATTTACCAAAGCTAAAATAGGAGCAGTAATTGAAAGACAAGGATAATCTCTATGAAAAACAGAACAAAAATATCAGAAATCAAGTGATGAAAAATTCAACAGAGAAAAAGCATTCTAGAAAACATATTCAGGACCTCGAAAGATGGATCAACAATTAAGAGTGATTTCTCCTCTTCCAGAGGAGCTACGTTGGTTTCTAGCATAAACATCAGACAGTTTTTAATTACCTGTAACTCAAAAAAGAGTATTTAAAAGAAAAAAGAAAATGTTTATAAACACCAAAAAAGAGAATTTTTAGATCTAGTATAAAATGCATATTTAGTAAGTGTTTTAGTTTATGCTTTATAGTTAGTTGTAGAAGTGACTTAAAAAATAGAGCCACCATAGTTTTCCATGTTTGCTTCTCCCTACACAACTGTAGATTAGTTGATATACAAGGAAGGGGGTTTTATTTTTGTTTTACATATTTTAACTTTCATTGTGTCATCAATTTTAAGGTTAAAGAATGAAATTGCACAAAAGCTGCTGTGTGTCTTCCTCTGCATTCCATCACCCCTCCCCCAAGCATGTGTAGTTTTGAGCTTTCTTATTTATACAGAATGATCGACACAGATTGTTCTGGCTTACTGGTCAGTGCCTCCTTAGATATGTGTAAATATAGCCAACACTGGTAGTGCTATGACAGGACTTGCATCTCCAGTCTTCTGACTTTACAGTGTTTATAAATGAAGACCAGAGACTCTTGAGTGGAGTGAACTAAAGGGCAAAGAATGTTCTAATATGTAATATTATATGTATTAAGGAATGGTCATCAACTGTAGAGTAATCAAGATTTGAATTACAAATATTTCACATACTAATTATATTAGTTTATGGAACTAAACTATATGAAGTGTTCCCAGAACACTCCGTAAATTAGATGTCTTTGCATATTAATTGATTGGTTTCTTTTAATACTGACAATCATATATCCCTGAATATGACAGAAAATAAAGTTTATTATACATTCCTTATCTCTATACCAAGTTGACATCCAACTTTTCCATGGAGTTGCTTTTCTTTGGATTACATTTTGAAGACGACAATATAAGAACACATCCAACAACAGAAAGACCACTAGAGTCTAGGGACTCCACACCAGCAAGACCTGGTGAAGCACAACACAGATGAAGCAGAAGAGAGCAACCTTAAAAACAACTTCATGCAGATGATAGAGACCCTAGGAGAGGAAATGAGAAAATCCTTCAGAGAAATGGAAGAAAAGACAAACCAAAAGAGACAAGAAATAAAGAAAAGCCAAGAAAATACAATTAAACAGCAGAAGGAAACAGTTCAAGACCTGAAAACTGAAATAGAGACAATAAAGAAAACACAAACATAGGGAATGCTGTAAGTGGAAAAGCTGAGTAAACAATCAGGAACCACAGATGCAAGCGTAACCAACAGAATATAAGAGATGGAAGACAGAATCTCAGACGCTGAAGATAAACTAGAGGAAATAAATTTATCAAGCAAAGAAAATCTTAAGTCCAACAAATCCTTAACAAAATATCCAGGAAATATGAGACACTGTGAAAAGACCAAACCTAAGGATAATAGCTATAGAAGAAGATGAAGAAACCCAACTCAAAGGTGCAGAAAACATATTCAACAAAATTATAGAATAAAACTTTCCCAACCTAAAGAAAGACATGCCAATGAAAGTACAAGAAGCCTACAAAACACCAAATAGAGTGGATGACAAAAGAAAGTCCCCTCGTCACATAATAATTAAAACACCAAACATACAGAATAAAGAAAGAATATTAAGAGCAACAAAGGGAAAAGGCCAAGTAACATACAAAGGGCAAACCTATCAGAATTACACTGGACTTCTCCATGGAAACTCTGAAAGCCAGAAGGACCTGGATAGATATTCTCCCAACTCTAAGAGAACACGATGCCAGCCCAGACAACTATACCCAGCAAAGCTTTCAATCACTATGAATGGAGTAAACAAGATATTCCACAACAAAACCAGATTTAAACAATAATATTTTAGAATTTTTTGTTTGCATGTGGGGGAACAATTTCTTGCTATATTGCTAGGCTGCCTCAAACTCACCATGTAGCGCAAGCTGCCCTCAAACTTGTAGTCCTGCTTCTGCTTTCTGAATGCTAGGATTAATAATCATATAATATCATGTTTGTCTAGAAGTACTTTTTAGTATGGTAAAGCATTATGCTTTTATGGGTTAAAAGCACAAAGTAAAACTTTGCAAAAGTTATTTATACTTACTGCCAACTGAAAAAATAAAAGACCCAAATCATTTTTCTTCTTAAAATCTTTTAGTCTCTTGTTCTCTCCATAAAATAGAGGATTATGTTTGTGTCTTTCAAAGGTCTATGCACTTTATAAATTACACCTTTGTACAAACTGATCAAAGTGCTGCATTGTCCTTGGTCGCTGTTCAGTCAAACTAGTTATTTTCTTCTTACTCTACTTTTGCTCTCTGTCATACACCCATCATTGTGTTTCTAACCTTCCAAAAAATAGGTGCATGATACTTGGTGGATGAATCTCTGTTTGGAGTGATAATAGGTGATGTTTGTAATTTAGTATTTAAAAGTTTTAGCCTAGGATATATCTACTTAATCATCAAGTGGGGAGGGGCACATTCTCCCATTCCAGAATTGGGACAGCCCAATAGATGAAATTGAAGTAATTAATATAAACTTGGAAATTAAATTTTCACCATGGAAATCAAGAGAATGTTTAGGGAAGTCAACTAGGTAAGCAGTTATATGTAGGTACCCATGAAAGAAGGAGTGTTAGTTTGGAGAAAAATGACCCATTTATATACTGGCCAGTGGTCACATAAGGCTATTCACTTCAGTCAGATCAAATTGTTTTACCTGCTGATAAGTTCTTATTACTATCTATCTGATCATATGCTGATGGTACCATTTTAGTTTTTCACTGTCACCACAGAAAATTACTTGAAACTAAAAATGTGTAATGTTAGAGAGTGGCTGTAACGTAGCAGGAGCCTAAAGATGAAAGAAAAGAACAAACTTTAGTAATGATATTGAGTATAAGAATCACATCTGAGAGTTACGTATTTACTAAAATCACACACATGGTAGAATTTACTTTTTGTCAAAGGTCTACTGAAGCTATATGAATTTTATCTAAGAATACATTTAGGAATAACATGTCTGTATACATATGTATGCAACAACAAAGATAAAAGTGGGTGTGAATTTGAAAAACAACAGGGTAGGATTTCATGGGGGGATTTGGAGGGAGGAACCAGAAGAGGAAATGATGGAATTATTTTACAATCTTTAAAAAATTTAAAAATTATAAATAATAAATTAAAAAAACGAATGAATGAATGACACAGCCAAACTGGTATCTCTATAGAATAGCCATGTTTCCTGATAAGTGGTCAGTAATTGCAAGTATAGAGAAGCCTACTGAGAAGATTTTATGGGTCAAGCTAGAGAAAACTTAGTTGACTAGAGTTCATATTTGTTGGCCATGACAATGAGTGTAAGCCCCCTCCTCTGTATGTCAATTCATATCCGTGCTAAGATGTAAAAATAGCATCTCAAAGATAATATTTATAGGTAAATTTCAGCATTTTCTTTATAAAGAAAAGAGAATGACAAGTATATGGCTTTTATTCAAACTGAGCAGAAAAGAATAGATTCCTTTCTTTTAAATTTCCTTGCAGGTATGAAACAATGAAAGCATGTATATGGTCATTATTCCAAAGCTATGGACTGATGTTAATGTGCTTATAGAATTGAGCCACTCCGGTTAAACAATTATAATAGCAACTTATTTGTATTTGGGCAAAGTGGTAAGCTAATGATGTAGGCGTTAATTTGAATTTAGTAGACATTTTAAATATAGGTTTCTTTTACAGAGATAAAAGTTGCAATTTAAAGCTCTTTGGTGGTCTAAAAACAGCTTAATTCTGTAGTAGCATTGTAATAAGTACTAATCCAGCTTATACAATGATTGTAGTATGCCATGTTTGTGAACGATTGCCCAACTGCTTTTTCTTGGCTTTATGTTAATTTAAAAATATTAAGCATAAAACTGTATAAGATCTTCCTGCTGAGATAAACTGTTCAATTTAACTTGTGCTCAAGCAGCAGCTGTCAGAAATTATCTTGTGCCTAGTGGTTTTTATTCTCACCTTATGCCCTTTCCTGCCAGAGTCCCACTGTGGGATGATAAAGTATATCTTATGAGGCTTTATTGCTTAAATGGTACCTGAGGCAAGATGAGCATTGGTAGCTGAGGGTTAGCTCCTGACTGAATGATGCCTTTCATTGTGTAATGATCAACTTTTAAAAATTGGTGGTTTGAGCCAAAGTAAAATAAAAATCTGTGGATTATAGCTAGCTGCATTCTTTTTGTGGGCATTTTTATTACTTGGGATTATAGAGCTAAAGATTCAAGGAATTGCCTGTTAAGCTTAGCACTTTACCAGTGAAAAAAACAGAAATACTTAACTAGTAGATGGAGATAAAGGAATGCTGTTTCAACATTTGTTATGAGATATAATTAATTTCTTAATGATTAGGCATACTAAAGGAAATGTTGGTGTTGCAATGTCAAATTGTTGAGACTGAAAAATCATTGACTTTTTTCTTCTGAATGTATTGATCCATGCTGAGGAAAATCTTTCTATATCAAAGTAGCAGTGGGATTATGACTAGAAAATACTATAAGATGATAGACTTGTTATTTATTTGTAATGTTAAATGATTTTTTTCTTTTACTTAATATCCCTCCAAATCTGTTACTTTAACTTATAGAACTTAGGAAAACTTGAAAGAGGACAGTGAATGCCACACACTTAATTCAGACAAACTGAATTCTTTTTTTATGCTAATTATACTTAGTAATAATCATTCCTTTTCTGTGAAAGGCCATTGCTGCAGATTCTATAAACACACCAAGTTAACCATTTGGCTTGTCAACAAGGGGGTTTGAGTAACAAGGATGGTATTTCTTATTTACATATACATCAAAAGTATTTGTATGCTAAGTCATCCTCCAGCAATAGTAACTGCACAATGAAAACATTTCAATGCTCTCTGCTTTGGCACTGACCACTAGTATGTAGAGAAAACTCAATTTTTCTGCACCTCAACTTTTTAGAATTAAGCTAGAATGGTTATGTAAATATTCTCAGTTGTCCAGGTGTTGTCCCTTTTTCATCTCTGTATGTGGTAGGCATCTCATCAAGGAGCCATTTCCAGGCTGTTTGAATCTCTTATTATTCCTTTTGTGTTTTTTCCTCTAAAGGTGTGTGTATGACTTTAGGAAAGTCAGTATTCGTCCTTTCTGGCTGTCCTGATCAACATTTCTTTCTCCTCAGCTTCCCTCCATCACACAGTAGGTATTTAAGTAAATGTACAGTGAGAGCAAATAAATACTTTGATTTATTTATAAACATGGACATATAAAATCACATTTTTCTTCAATCTACCTTTTACCAGTTTTTATTTGGTTTGTATCAGGGGTTTCACAGATCTAGTGCCAGCCATTAGCAGCCTAGTAATAAAGAAAAAGAGATTTTTTTTTTTCAGTCTAAGGATTATAGGATACCTTAAAGGGGGCATTGAGTAAACATGCCAACAGAAAAGACCACACTACATAAGTATATTGCATAAATCACAAGGGGTTTTGTCAAACATGACCATGTACCAATCCTGCTTGTGTTTTGAATTTCATTTGTTGGTTGCATAAAGGAGTCAAGTGTAGTAAAACTGGCAAGCAACTGTATTTCCCATCCAGCCTTATCTTTGTTCCTTTTGTCCTTCAGATAGAACTTTTCTTGCCTTTTTATAAAATCCAGCCAGTTTTCTTTCTTTCTCATTTTCTTCTTCCTGTCCTCAAAAACTGAGCTGAGCTGAGACTAGTGAACTTTTTTATATTTCTTAGCAGTTGCTTTTCAAAAGGTCAGCATGGTACTAAGGCAAGTATTTATAGGTCCCTATGGGTTCTGGGTATCTTGTGGTGGAATGAAGTGGGAGAGAAGGACAAATGGTGGCCCTTAAAGCATATCTAGAACAGTAAACCTTTATTTCTTTTTTAGGACTCTCTTTGCAAGCTCAGTACTTAACCTGGCTGAACTGACTGCCCTTCGGCCTGATCTGGGAAAACTGAAAAAGATCTTGTACTTCCATGAAAACCAGTTGGTATATCCTGTCAAGAAATATCAGGAGAGAGATTTTCAATATGGATACAACCAAATTCTTTCATGGTAAGTATAGATTATATATAATTTGGTCTTTGTCATCTTTCCTTTCCTTTTCTCAAAAAAGATTTATAGGGGTGGGGGTTGCATATACACAGGCTAGAAGAGGGTGGGCAATAGATGCCTTTTGTCATTCTCTGCCTGTTCCTTTGAGACAGAGTCTCTCCCTAAATCTGAGGCACCTGTTTTTCTCTGTTGGTCTTGAAACTAGCAAGTACCAGAGTTCTTTGCATCCTTGCCCTTCTAAGAGCTGTGTTATAGGCAGGTACTAGATGCCACTGCTTGCTATTTGGGTGCTTGGGTCTGAACTTGGATCCTCATGCTTTTGATGCAGTTTCTTTTTTACTGATGAGCAATTTTTCCTGATCCCATATTTTCCTTTTTAGATGGTTAGTTTATAAATCTTGAGACCACTGTAAATCTGTAAGCATATTGAGGCAGGTACAGGTGTTTAAAGATTCCTTCTATAATATTATTATTTATATTTCTGCAGGGTTTATAATAACACTGCTATTCATTTTATGAAATACATATATACATACTTAGACTAATCATTCAATTATACCTTGAACCAGTTATCTTACTGTTTTACATAACATTCAAAGTAAAATATAAATTGTTGACAAGGATCTGTACTCCTTGTTTCCTTGACTTATTATTTAAATTGTAGAAAAACCAACAAGTTCTTTTACCAGCTGCTTTTGCTGTATTCAGCTGAAATTTAATAGAGAAGTTAAAATTCAATAGTCAAAGGTTTTTGTAGCTCCTACTTTTTTGTTGTTGGCTTTATCTTTTTGCTTCTAAGATAGAAACTGTAGAAAATAGAATGTGAATGTTTCAGTGTTTCTCTTCCCTTCTCCCACTGGATCTTCTGAAATGACAGTCTGAAAATACGTGCCATTTCAAAGGTAAAGGCTTTGTCTATTGTCACTCCAATATAGTGTTTCTTCTGATGCTTACTGAAAGAAGTTCATTAACAACTACATACCAGCTTTCCTGTAAATCTTTTGCATGATACCAGTCTCATGGAATCAATTTGGAAGTTATTGTATACACATCACACACCTTTATTAGTAATTATTCACTATAGAGATTGATAATTTGTTTGAACAGACCTTGCTAGTCTGTTCCTTAGTTTAGTTGACATAGAAATACAGATATAATGGTTCTAATTGTTTTGAGCATTTTGTTTTTCTGCAGTCCTTTTTACAGGCTGCTTAGATTGGGAGGGAACACTGCTATCAAAACAGTGGAACTGCTGCAGTCAAATATCTCAAAAAGCAACCATTCAAAATTTCATAATAAAATCAAAATGCTTCATTTTTTCTTGAAATGGTAACAGGAAAATATGTTTTAAAATGAAAATGAGGGGCTGGAGAGATGGCTCATAAGTTGAGAGCACTGGCTGCTCTTCCAGAAGACCCAGGTTCAGTTTCCACATGGAAGCTCACCCCTGTCTGTAACTCCCGTTCCAGAGCTTCTGACATCCTCTCTCAGGCATACATGCAGGCAAAACACCAATGAACATAACATGAAAGTATATTTTTATGTATTTAAATATATGAGAATGAAATTCCCTTGTACTCTTATCAATATGTAAAATATTGGTAATATTCTTGTGATTTCTAGAATTAGTTCCATTTTATTTTTCAGATACTATGGTTTTATTACTCTTGAGAAACCACAAGGGAGGAATTAAGTATTTTTTCCTTTATGTGTGGCCTTGAAGTTAATGGAAGTTACACCCACTCATATCAGGGAAGAAATATGTGAAAAAGTATAGTTCTATAGACTAATGTGAATCTTTAACAACATTGTTAAATATTTTAGATTAATAGTAGTTGGATGATATTAAATTACTACTATTTAGATTAATAGTAGGCAGATATTAAATAAAAAAAATTAGCTCACTGCCCCTCTTCTCTTTTACAAATAATTGTTTTTCCTCATAAGGAGAGATACTGAAAACTTGAGTTTTCATCTTTTCTCCTTTCAAGAGGATAAGCTGATAGAAAAGCTTGGGGAGAGATAACTGGGCTACATCATCACTTAGCTTCGTAATAGGAGAAAAAATTTTCACAGTTGTCCAGAGGAAAAATAAGAATGTCAGAAAGCAGTTCTGTTCCAGTTTCTTTGAAAAGTACAGGTTCTTCTTGAAATGCTTCTTCAGCTTTCTTGCTGACTTCTGCTTTTGCTGGCATGGTCAGCTTTCTTCCTGGATTGTGTGGCAGTTCAGGATGTTAAAGATGACGGACATAAGCCATCACCTTAGTTAGAGGTTTCACTAACCCTCTGACTTATGAACACATGCTGTAACTATATATTATGACCTGTTGGTCACTATTACAATATATGAGAAATGGTACAAACAGACTAGCTATAAAACATTTTTCAACCTTTAGTATATTATTGTATTGGCTTCCTATTGCTTAGTTTTTTGTCAGCACTTTTGTGATACCCCTTTGTGTTATCTGTGTTATTGTTGCTACATTCCCCAAATTTCACTAGGTAGGAGCTAAAAAACAAACAAACAAACAAAGAAAAAAAAAACAGGCAAAAGCAGTTTTAGAGGGGAAGCATAGGAATGGAAGTGAATATGTCTTTCGTTGGGTGTTTATTCTGTGGTGTACTAATAATAGCAAACATGCCTGTCTAGGTGAGTATGTTGTAAACTAAGCCAATTATTATCTTTGGCACTCACTTTTTATTTATAAGCTCTACTTGCTATTATGTTTTTTATTTCCTTATGGACATGCATGCCTTTTTCCAGTCTTGTGAATGTATTAATTTTGGGATGAAATATAGCTACTTTGTCATGTTTACCTTCTTACGGAATTGTCCAGTAATGCTGAATTGTTGGTAAAACAAATAAGATGTTCTGTGATAAATATCATGCCCAAAAGCAACTTGGGGAGAATAGGGTTTATCTCCTTTTACCAGTCACAATTCATCATCCAGTAAATTCAGAGAAAGATCTCCAACTGGAAGTAGTAATCGAGGAATGCTGCTCACTGACTTGACCCCAGGCCTCCTTTTACATAGCCCATACCCACCTCAGGATGGCATTACCCCCAGTGTGCTGCACCCTTCCAAAATTAATTAGTAATCAAAAAATGCCATGCAAACAATTTTTATATCTAGTCTGATGGAGGCAGTGCTACAACTTAAGTTCCCTATTTGCAGGTGTATCAAGTTGAAAACCAAGATTGCTATCATAGATATTTTCAAGAATCAAATCTTATAAATACATTTTTGTTCATGTTACACTTCTAGGTTTTTATCCAGCATATCCACAGCTACCATTAGTATTCATTGGTGTTGAAATAGACATTAAGAAAATTACTGTTACACTTAATCATCTGCTTTCACATTTTCTTTAAATGAAGGAAGATGGTCAATTTGTTGAAATCAATCATCAATATTTTATTTCTTTTGTTTATTTCTAAAGATCAATGATTGTGTTCATCTATATATTCCTTTTATGTAATAAATCCTAATAATGTGGATATCTAGACTATTTTACTATTTTTTTCAACTTCCGTGACTGTCCTAAGCATTCCATAATAGTGAAATAAATTTAGAGATACCATCACTCCATGTAGCACCAGGAATTAAAAACAATAACATTTCTTCAAACAAAGGCTAAAAGTAGAAATGGACTTTAACTGAATAGTGCTGAAGGTATTGTGACCCCATAGGAGAAGCCTCATGAGTGTTAGTTCACTCGGAGATGGGGAAGAAGCTATCTAACTCTTAATGAATTTGCATTTGCCTTTTCTCTTTACAGTCTCGTGGCTGATGTGGTGGTATTCAATTCCATTTTTAATATGGAATCATTTCTCACTTCCATTGGAAAGTTCCTGAAGCTCATTCCTGATCACAGACCTAAGGATCTGGAAAGCATAATCAGACCGAAGTGTCAAGTTATTTATTTTCCCATCAGGTTTCCTGATGTGAGCAGGTCAGTGTGTTTGACAGTGTTTTTGACATTTAATCATAAATCAAGTATATAGAAATTGATATCCTTTTTGCTAACTTTAACTTTTCATGTAAGTAGGGTTAAATAGATAATTGAATTCTATCTCCTCTCCTCCCATTGCCCACCCCATTTAATCCTTCTATCCGATTTCCCCTTTGTTTCTTCATAATGCTAAATTCTATTTTCCCTTCCTTGGGAGATCCTCTCATTCCCCCTGTTTCCTCAATAGGTACCTGACCTCTGGTTATTCAGACATTCCAGAATCTTAAAAGATAACATCCAAATGTAAGAAAAAATATACAATATTTGTCCTTTGGGGTCTGAGTTACCCTACTCAGGATGATTTTTCTAGCTCTACCCATTTACTTTCAAATTTCGTAATTTTGTTTTTCTTAACTCCTAAATAATACTTCATTGTGTAAATGTACCACATTTTCATCATCCATTCATCAGTTACACTCCCACTAACAATGAGTAAATATTTCCCTTTCCTACATCCTCACTAGCATGTATTATTAATCTTGGCCATTCTGGCTAGGGTAAGATGAAACCTCAAAGTACTTTGAATTTACATTTCCCTGATATATAAGGATTTTGAGCATTTTTATGTTTCTCAACAATTTCTGTTATATCATTTCAGAACTTTCACTTCCGGTCTATAACCCATTTTAAAATTGGGGTATTTTTTTCTTGATGTTCAGTTTTATTCTCCTCCAATCCTCTCTCAAGTATATTTGTAAAGATTTTTGTTCCATTCCTTAGATTGCCTCTTTGAATGATTGTGTCCTTTGCTCTACAGAAACTTTTTTATCTTCCAGTGGCCCCATTTTTAAATTGTTGACTTTAATGCCTATGCTATTAGTGTCTTCTTCAGAAAGTCCTTTCCTGTGCCAATGAGTTCAATCTGACTCCATACTTTTTCTTCTGTTAGGATTAGGTTGTCTAGTCTTATTCTGAGGTCTCTGATTCATTTGGAGTTTGTGTTTATACAATGTGGTGATAAATATGGACTATTTTCAGTTTTCTAAAAACACTGTCTATTTGAGTAGCACCATTTGTTGAAAATGCTATCTTTTTTTCAATGTGTATTTTTGGCTTCTTTGTCAAAAAACAGGTGCCTTTAGGTTTGTCGAATTATGTCTAGGTCTTCATTTCTATGCCATACATTTTAAAAAATTACTACAACTTAAAATCTGGAATGGTGATACACTAGCAATTTCTTTTATATTAAATATTGTTTTACTAATCCTGAGATTTTTCTTTGCTTATGGTGTTTAATGTTTTTTAAGTGAAAAATTGTGTTGGAATTTTGGTGGAGATTTCATTGTGGTCAATTTTTGAGAAAGCTCCATACACTACAGAGAAGAAAGTATATTCTTTGGGATCTGGTGAATGTAAATGTGCTTTAGTTTTATTTGACTTATGGCCTTAATTTAACTTCAGCATCTCTCAGTTTAGTTTTTATCTGGATGCCCTGTCTCTTGGCCTGAATGGAGTATTGAAATCTCCCACTATTTCAGTGTTAAGGCTGTACTGGTTAGCTGTACTGGTTAGCTGTACTGGTATTTCTTTTATGAACTTACATATCCTCGTGTGTGGTGCATACATTTTTAGAATTTTAATATCATTTCGGTAGGTTTTTCTTTGAAGGCTATGTAGAATCCTCCCCATCTCTTCTGATTAGGTTTGGTTTGAAGTCTTATTTTGTAAGATATTAAAATAGCTATGCCTGCTTGCTTCTTGGTTCTGTTCGCTTTTAATACTTTTTCCATCCTTTTACCCCAAATGGTTTCTGGGTTTCTGTGCTTAATCATGAGGTGTGTGTATTCTTTTTATTGGGCAGTGAAGACTATTAATACTGAGTATTGTCATTTTGCAGTGTTTATTATTTCCTGTTATTTTGTTGGTTTGTTTCTACCTTTTTTTTTTTTCTTCTGGGGTTATTTATTTCTTTCATTCTTTTGGGTATAGTTGCCCTTCTCTTCAGACTGGAATTTTCTCTCTAGTCCTTTCTGTAGAACTGGCTTAGTAGACAGAATGAGCTTACATTTGTTTTTCCATTTTATGTTTTTTGTTTCTTCCTTGCTTGTATTTGATAGTTTAGCTGGGTCGAGTCTGGGATAGCATTTTTGATCTTTCAAAATGTGCAAAACACTAGTCTAGGCCATTCTGAGTTTCAGAGTTTCCATTAGAAAACCAAGTGCTATTCCACTTGACCTGCCTTTTTATGTGGCTTAGTCTTTTCCCCTTGAAGTTTTTAATATCTTTTCTTTGAGCCATACATTTAGTGTTTTATTTACTATGTATCTGAGGAATTTCTTTTCTGTTCTTGTCTATTTGGTATTTCCTATGCCTCTTGTATCTTGATAGGTCTCTCTTTATTTTGGAGAAATTTTATTATGTGATTTAGTTAAAAATATTTGCTGGGTTTCTTCTGTCCCTATTATTCATAGGTTTGGTCTTCCATCTTGGATTTTCTGCTTGGAATTTTTCATATTTAACATTTTCCTTGAGTGAGCTACCTATTTCTTCTACTTTGTTTTCAAGACTTGAAATTCTCATATCTGTCTTTTAGTCTGGTTGTGAGACTTACCTCTGTACTTGATACTTGACATCCTGAATTTTTCATTTAGAATTTTATTTTAATTTGTGTTTCTCTTCATGATTCTATTTCTCTGTTAAATTCTATATTCCTTCAACTGTTAAGGCATTTATTCATATCCTCCTTAATGTCCTTGAATGTTATAATTGCTATTTTACAGTCATTGTCTTGTGCTTCAGCTGAATTGTTTTTCTTGGGTTCTATTCCATTGAGGTTTTTGGAGGAGGTATAATGTATTGCTTTCTCTTGTGTTTTTGCTCTGCGGTCTAGGCATCTGGAGTTTGAACATTTGAGGTATACTTAGTGTTGATATGTGGTTTTGCCTTTGATAGGTGGTTGTTCCATTCTTTCTTTGTTGTTGCCCAGTCTGGGTCATAGTAAATTGCCTGTGGGTCCCTAGTAGAGATTTTTTCTGCAAGTGTATTGGGAGTCACTAAGGAAATGGTGATGGTCTAGAAGGAATGTTTGGGTCCTAACTAAGTGAGGTAGATTATGATCCTTGTTCAAGAGCCGTTTTGAACCCTGTCCCATGTGAAGGGCTAGAGGAAAGGCTGATAGAGGCAGCTATGATAGACTAGGAGAACCCTGGACCAAGAGGCCTGTCCTAAGGGCTGGAAAGGGTTGGGAGGAGCTTCTCAGGCAGGTAAGCAGCAGGTCTAAGTAGTCTTCAGAGACAGGAATGGTAAGGGAAGGAGGATAAAGGGAGTTTACCTTACACCAGCCAAGTGTTGCTTCAGTGGTCCTGCAAATAGGAAGCTTTGTGAGTCAGCAGGGAGTCACACAGGCATGGAGATGGGCTCATAGGAGAGGTTGAAGTTGTGTGTGGTAAGGTAAATAAAATGTCTGCATCAAGAGACCCAGTCCTAAAGGGATGGAGGTAGGCAGGGAGGCAGCTCTCAGGTAGATTGTCAGCAGCAGGTCTAAGGGTAGTCTGCAGAGAGAATGGAGGTGGGGAAGGAAGATAAAGGTAGTCTACCTGAGACTCAGCCAAGTGTGGTGGCTGTGGATCTCTGACTAGAGACCTTATCTGTTATCTTGATACTAATTTATTATAGTCTCTATAGTCAGTATTTGACTGGTGCATTATATCAAATCAAGTTACCTATATCAAATCAAGTTAGTGTGTCACAAAATTTAAGTTGTGCTCAGTTATCCATACCATGCTCAGTTCTTACTGTATGGACAGAAGCTTAGAGAAATAGAGCCTGGCTTATAGTCACCTGTCTTTATTGCTGACTGGATTAAGTCTTGGTATCTGACTTCTGATTGAAATTTCTGTTTAGAGTTCTTCTAACCATGATAGATCACTTTTAAATTATTGTTGATAGTTTATTTAATAATTTAAAAACTGTATAGCCAAATGAAGCTTCTATCACAATCAGTTTTCAAATATGGATGTGCATTTTCGAGTATATGTATATGTATGTGTGTGTGTGTGTGTGTGTGTGTGTGTGTGTGTGTGTGTGTGTGTGTGTGTATGTGTGTGTGCTAGTACACTGTCATGTCTTCTTATCCGTACAGGCTTAGTTCTGTGACATTGCAAGGATATCAAAATTTGCACATGCTAAAGTTTCTTATGTATAATGTTATGGTATTTGCATTTAACTTATGTACATTTTCCTGTGTATTTTACATTATTTCTAGAAAGTATTTCATAATAGATATTAACCATTTGAGAATGGCGAAGTTGATGTTTGGCCACATATACACATATTTTTTCTTGATGCCCATGTTCTAGCCTATGGCTAGTGCCATTGGATGACAATGAGGCAGGTTCTTTAAGAGTTAAGACTACATTTACCTTACTTCATAGGGGTGATGTAGTGATTGAAGGAATCCAGGCATTCCTGCTGGTTCCAGGACTACCTGGTATATAACAGACCTCTAAATTCAAGACCATTTCATCATTAACTCCTTCATTAACTGGCACATCTGTTTCCACCAGAATATACAGAACTGTCTCTGTCACACCCCCTATCTCCCCACAGTCAACTCTGTCAAGAGGTTTAATACAATTAGAGAGGAAGGTTTGCTGATTTTCTTTGTTACTTCTGCTCAAACAATCCTTTGACTAGATGTGCTGTCCAATAATTGATCCAACTTCTCACTTTTCTTTTTGTCTAATTTTGTCTTTCATTATCCAACTTAATGTTCCATCATTTATTTACTATTATTTGACTAGCTTTTGTAGTTGTGATTTTTCTTTGGGGTATCAACTAGCTCTCAAATAAAGACACTGAGACTTGGTATTAGTTATGAATATTAAGCCTTAGCTTAGGCTTGTCCCACTAGCTCTTTTAACTTTAATTAAACAGGTTTCTATTCATCTACATTTTTCCTTGTGTGTGTATTTTTTTTAAATATTTCTTTCATTCTGTATGTCCTATTTTCCTGATTCCCTTGTGTCTGTCTGGCCTCTGATTTCTCCTTTCTTCCCTTGAGCCTAAATTCCTCCTATTTACCCTTCCTGCCCAGAAGTTCTGCCTATATCTTCACTATTGGCCCTTCAGCTTTTTTTTTTTTAACTTGTTTTAAATTTACATTAGAAACAAGCTTCTTTTACATGTCAATCTCAGTTCCCTTTCCTTCCCCTCTTCCCCTGCCCCCTCACTGACCCACTATCCCAACCTCTTTTTGCTCCCCAGTTAGGGTGAGGCCTTCCATGGGAGGAATCTTCAAAGTCTGTCAGACCATTTGGAGCAGGGCCTAGACCCTCCCCAGTGTGTCTAGGCTGAGAGAGTATCCCTCTATGTGGAGAGGGCTTCCAAAGTCCATTTGTGTACTAGGAATAAATACCAGTGGCCCCAGACCTCCAAACTGACCTCCTCGTTCAGGAGTTCTGGATCAGTCCTATGCTGGTTTCCCAGCTATCAGTCTGGGGTCCATGAACAACCCCTTGTTCAGGTAAGCTGTTTCTGTGGGTTTTCTCCAGCCTGGTCTTGACCCCCTTTGCTCATCAGCTTTTTATTAGACCAATCAGGTGCCTTAGGCAGGCAAGGTAAAACAGCAACACATTTTTACATAATTAAACAAATGCAGCACATCTTTACATAGTTAAATATTTTGCAAGAGCTTTAATTATCAAATTTATACAGTATTAGTCATCTGAAAGCCTCAGTTGAGGAATTGCCTAGATCAGATTGACTTGTGGGTGTATATGTGGAGGACTGTGTTGATTGTTATTTGATATAGAAGGACCCAGCCAACTGTGGGTATCACCATCACTAGGAAGGTTGACCTGCATAAAGCTAGCTAAGCATGGGCCTGTGAATAAGGCAGAGAATGAGCCAGCAAGCAGCATTCCTCCTGGGTTCCTGGTTTCTGCCTTGAGTTCTTGCCCTGACTTTCCTCAGTCATGGACTATAACTTGCAATATGAAATATACCCTTTTCTCCCTTAATTTGCTTTTGGTTATAGTGTTTGTCACTGAAATAGATAAAACCAGGACAACTGTTTTGCACATGTCCTCAAATCTTTTATAATTATTTGCTCCATGTTCAGCTGGCAAACCCTTCATTCAGACTAAGTACATCTCTTCATTTACTTTCTGTCTACACACATCAGACTAAAAGAGTACTGCAGAAAAAGAATCCATCCACCCTTAATCATACCTGAATTCTTCTTATGGACAGTAAGGTCCCATCTCAACTTCTTTGCTAGAATCCTTGTGTCTCATATACTGAGGGACAATTCTGACACTTTTCTTTGTTCTGTATTTCCTGGGTTTTTTTTTTTGTTGTTGTTGTTTATAGTTTTTTTTTTTTTTTTTTGAGGTGGTAGTTAGGATGGCAAGATAGGGTCTCACGTGGCCCAGACTACCCTCAAATTTACTGTGTAGCTAAGGATGACCCTGACCACTTGACCCTCCTGCCTTTATTTTACAAGTTCTGGGACAGGTATATTTAACTATTCTGGTATTAGCTTTCCTCTTTTTTGAGTCATTCCTATTTTTCCTTCTTATGTAAAACAAATAAACAAAAACTCCTTTTTTCTTCTCTATTCCTTCCTGCTACTGCCTTGTATTTTTCTTGGTAGCAAAACACCTTAAACAGTTGTTTATACTTCCTACTTCCAGTTTCATTTCTAGTTTTTTGTAAAAGCTATGGTATTGAAAATATTTTCTGATGACCTTCAATGAGGTGAAGGTCTTCGTTCCCCTATACACACTTACATAAACACCTCTTTCCCTCTCTTCTTTCCACACTACACACACACACACACACACACACACACACACACACACACACACCTACCTTCTCTTCCTCCCTTCCCACCCTACCCACCCTATACAAATGAACACACACCCTTTCTTTTCCTTTCCCCATTACACACACACACTTACTTTCTGTCTTCTTCCTTTTCCCTCTATACACACACACACACACACACACACACACACACACACACACACACACACACGCTTACATGCTACTTCTCTCCCTCGCTTTCCTCCTCTACATACACACATGCACACACCTTCTCTCCCTTCCTCCTTTTCCCTCTACACACACACACTCACACACACACACACTCACACACACACACAAACACACACACACACACACACCCCACATTAGTGTTTGGATGAAGTTCTGTGTGTTCTGGCTATTACATACCTGGATGTAGTTAGACAAGAATTAGATATCATATCTCCAAGTCTAGACAATACCCAGCACCAATCACTAATTCAGTTTCAGAGGTATGTTTATCTGATATGTCAGCTGACAACTGATTAGCAATGTGAGAAAGGCTAGCTCACTGACAGAAGTAAAACATGACAACTGACTGACAGCTTGACAACAAGGGAGAAGGGAGATAAATGCTTTTTAAAATATACATAAACACATTATTCATCCATACATATATAGACAATTACATCATACATACATGAGACATGAAAATCCACAGCAGTTTGGAGCCATTCTATGGTACTGAAGGTGACTCCACACCAGATAACTCCTGCAGACATATATCCATGATTGCCAGTGTGGCTACAAGTAAAGAATGACCATAGTTTATGAAGAGAAATTAAATGGTAACTGACAATGTTCATTTTTAAGTATGTAGCAAAATACATTGGGAGAAAAATTGAATAGTATCACATGGAGGTAAATATTATGCAATTCGTATAAGGTATGCCTGAGCTGGTTTCACCTCAAGGAAGGGGATGACATCCTAGAGCTTTTTGTGTGTACTTGTGATCCCTTTTAGATTTAGGTGACCAAGGACATTTGAACTGACCACGTTTCCAAAAAACCTAGCAGTTGTTGCATAAATATTAGTGACTTGTAAATACAAGACCATCTTAGTTATTTATTACCTGACTTTTTGGGGTGACTTATTCATTCAATGTGACCCAAACATTAAAAGTAAGGGGCAACAAATTTCTGTAAACAACAAAAAGTCTATGGAATAAATAAAGATTTGAAGCTGACTGGTGGTTTAAAAATAGAGGTAGGAACTTAAAGTCTATCAAATCCACATGACATTAATTAATTACTTATCATTTAGTGGTGTATGTTCTCTATTAGATGACAGAGAAAAAGCCACAAATACACTGTTCCTATCAGCCTGTAACATTCTCTGCTAATGGTTGCTGTTGAGTAGAATGATCAATACATGAATAATTTCAGTAGGGTTTAATTGTTTAGAATTTAGAATTTAGATTTAGAACTCTTTAAATTTAGAACTAAATTTAAATTTAGAACTCTTTAAGAATTCTGGGATCTTCTAGAAAGTTTTTCATTAAAATAATATCAACAATTTGAAAATTAGCATTGAGTAGTAGGCTACTTTAATATTCTCTTACACAAATGACCCATTCCCTAAGATATTCTGCATCAAAGACTTTGTCTTTTTTTTTTTTTTTTTCCCCCCGAGGCAGGGTTTCCCTGTGGCTTTGGAGGCTGTCCTGGAACTTGCTCTTGTAGATCAGGCTGGTCTCGAACTCACAGAGATCCACCTGCCTCTGCCTCCCGAGTGCTGGGATTAAAGGCATGCTCCTCCAATGCCGGCTAAGACTTTGTCATATTAAAAGCTCTTTTTTAATTATTCTTTGAATGTACAACAAAATATAGTTAATAGGAATTTAATTCTTTGAAGTATCTTTTTTTTTTTTTTTTGGAGACAGGGTTTCTCTGTGTAGCTTTGGAGCCTATCCTGGCACTCGCTCTGGAGACCAGGCTGGCCTCGAACTCACAGAGATCTTCCTGCCTCTGCCTCCCAAGTGCTGGGATTAAAGACATGCACCACCAACGCCCGGCTTCTTCGAAGTCTTAAATGCTGTTGCTCACTTAACATCTATTACAACTTGCTGTTTGTATGACAAATGTAGCAGTTCTGGCATGAACAGAAATGCAGGCTCTTTAATCTTAGTTTATGAGCTGCTCTTTAACTGTAGTATGTATATTCAGGTGACTAAGTTCAAAATTAAAAACAAAAACTGTGCAGATTGCAAATTTGGCAAGTTGATATGGCAATTTATTGAATGGAAGAATGCTAGGGTTGATCTGAAGTATTGATTGTGCTGGCTGGGACAATATGTGTGCTGAATCGAGAAACAGATTTGTGATATAAAATTGGTGATTTCTGAGTTGTATAGATTGAGTATGAGATGTTGGCTGCTATATTTAGAAGGGACAGATAAGCAAGAATTATCCTCTCACACCTCAGTGCCACCTTAGGAGCATAGTATGTTGTATTGTGCTAGCAGAACTTTTGGTTGAATTTTCTTTGGCTGTGTGTATGGTTTACATTCTACAAATAAACTTTTTCAAATAAACCCAAGCTGACTATTGCTTGTCATTTGTTACTGTTTCACAAAAATTGAATGAAAAATCTAAAAAGTTACATCCTTTGATCTATTTATTTATGGTTTAAACAAGAATGTATGAAGTAGTATTAAGTATAACACTGAATGGTTTTTGTTTGCTTGTTTGTTTGGTTTTTCCCCGAGACAGGGTTTTTCTGTAGGTTTTGGAGACAGTCCTGGAACTCTCTTCGAAGACTAGGCTGGCCTCGAACTACAGAGATCCACATGCCTCTGCCTCCCGAGTGCTGGGATTAAAGGCATGTGCCACCACCACCAGGCTAACATGGAACATTTTAATCAAGATCCCAGCCCAGCACTTGTCAGGCAGTGTGTTCAAGGCCAATATGGTCTACATAATGAGTTCCAGGCCTACCAAGAGTATATAATGAGTCACTCTCTCTCTCTCTCTCTCTCTCTCTCTCTCTCTCTCTCTCTCTCTCTCTTTCTCTCTCTCTATATATATATGTGTGTGTGTGTGTGTGTGTGTGTGTGTGTGTGTGTAGTCTCTACATGCATGTATATTCGATTATAGTAGATATATATGGATATGTACTAGATAGATAGATTATATATAACTATATACTAGATAGTATGGTATATATGTGTATCTAGTATATATTTTATATGTAATATTCATTGGGGTTCACCAGGTAAACTTTCAGTCCTTTTTGGTAGAAAATTTGGGAAACATTTGGAATCTGTGAAAACAAGTAGTACATAACAATGGAGTTGTGTGGTAGTGTACTTAAGAAAGTTAATGCCATGGCTTTTGATAATCAGTTAGCTGGTTTTAAGAAAGTTTTCTCACTTTCCCCATTTTATTTTTGTCTTTAGCTGTAAAAGTAAGGAAAACTTTATCAGTCTTGCCTTGTTATGTGAATTAAGTGAGGTACTATGTGTAAGTACTTGGTAAAATGCTTGAGTGTTGGTGAGCACTAAATAATGCCTGTTCTTTTCTGTGATTTGTGTTCTGAAATGCTTTTTGTATGTGCATTAACTTGTGTTTAGTGTGCTTGATTTACTATGTAGCCAGAACTATACCCAACATTATAAGCATGTATGACAAGAGTTTTTAAACCTTTCTAATGCTGCATCCGGATAATATAGTTCCTCATGTTGTAGTGACCACCAACCATAAAATTATCTCATCACTACATCATAACTGTGATTTTGCTACTGTTATGAGTCATAATTAAATGTCTGGTATATAGGATACCTGATATGTGACCCTCAAAAGGGGTGCAACCCCCAGGTTGAGAACCACTGCTCTGTGATGCCATTGATTCTTCAATGTATAAGATGGTATTTGCTTTACATTTACATCTGGGCTTTTTTTGTTTGTTTGTTTAAATAGTGCTGTTTGCTTCAGCCTTAACTTCTGTTTACCATGCTAGACAAAATTCTACTTAAAAATATTGCTAGTAATATTAAATCCAGGTTATATTCTATATGTAAACTCTCATCCTGTGTTTGGAACTTGGTAAATCATAAGCTTTTCTTCTACCTGACAAGGTTTGTAACACTACTGTCTACAGAGGGCTTTATGAGTAAGTAGACATAGTCAATTTAGCTTTAGTTTTTTTCTGTTGACTATTTTTGACTAACATTACCTACTAGTTTCATATGTCTGTGTATGTGCATGTGAGTTTATGTGTGTGGGCATAGTTGCATGTGTGCTCAGCCTGTGTGTAGGTTAGAAAACAATCTTGGTTTTTGGTTCTCTCCTTCCTTTGTTTGAGAAAAGGTCTCTAACTGTCTACCACTGTGTCTGCCAGGCTAGCTGTTGGTAGTTTTCAGGGATTCTCCTGTCTCTGCCTTCCATCTCACTGTAGGAGCATTGGATTACAGATGCACACTATAAGGCCCAGCTTTGCAAGGAATCTAAGGGTAAGAACTCAGTTTCTCATACCTGCCCTGCAAACATTTTGTCACTAAGGCCTGTCCTCAGCCAACAGTTTTTTTTTTTTTATTTTATGAATAAATGTTTCTATGGAACTAGTTCTCCATTTTATAATTACTACTTTATTTTTGGAAGATTAGAATTTTTTGCATCAGTATAATTAAGTATGATCCTTTAAAAATTTTAGTCATGGCCACAGTAAGAACATAATGTGGGGGAACATCATAATTTTCTTTAATAAGTGTTAAGCTTGGTAGTTATACAAATACTGCTTTCAGTAAGTCCACATTTTCTTGCCTGTTGTTCTACCCTGAAAGTTTAGTCTTATATTTTGGGAGCTGTGAAATGAGAAATTTTGCCTTACCTTACCTCTTGGCTGCTTACTAAAATGTCATCTGATAAATGGATTTCAAAGCAAGAAATAGCATTTTAGCAACTCCTTTTAAAAAATTCTGCTTAAGTGTATTATTTTATATGTGAATAAAATAAAAGCATTTCTTTTTATTTCTTGAGATAATAATATAATCACATTATTTTCCTCCTTTGCTTTTCTCCCTCTAACCTTCATAGCCCTCCTGGCACTTTTTCCAATTCATGCTTTCTTTTCTTATTGGTTTTTGTTAGATACAGCAACAATTGATAGAAATATAGCCTGCAAAGTCTATATAATGTTACTTGTATGTATGTCTTCATGACTTAACCGTTTATTATTGAATAAACAACTGGTATGTTTTTCCCTGGGGAAAGTCTATTTCCACTCTCAGCATTCCTTATTTGCCTGAAGCTCTGTTTATGTAAGGTTGAGGCCTCCTGGCCTATCCCCATCCACATTAGAATATCTATGATTGCTGTTCTTGTTCAGCTCACATTTGAGTAATCCAGTTGGTGAGACTTTATGTGTGTGACTTCTGACATTACTAAGAGACATAATCACTTAGCAAATTCTCTGATCCTCTGGATCTTAACAGTAGTGATCCCTGACCTTTAGGTGCAGGAATTGTATTAGATGTATCTGTTGAGATGGGACTACACAATTCTGAATTTTGATTCATTGTGTGTTTTTTTGTAATGGTCTCCATCTGTTGTAAAGAGAAATTTCCTTGAGAAGGGTAATTTTTCTATTGTGTGCACTATTCATTCACATACCTTCCTTTTGAAGTATTTAGTTTCATGCCCACTGCTTCCTAGCCTATTATGTACTTCAGAGTCCCTAAATGTGGTTTGGAAGTCTAAATTCATACACATGTAGAAAGCCAATGCATTTGCTTTGTGCAATCACATCTAGGTATGGGCTGGCACCCTGAGCATGCATAAGTCTTAGGGAGAGGACCAGTCCAGTCTTAGCTGCCACATTCAGATTCATTTTTATGCTGCCAAAGTAGTTTGATAATATGAAATCCTTCAGTGCATCTTACAGTTATCTCTAACTAATTGGAGAGGGAGCTGTCTCGGGCTGTGAGAATGAATTTTAGAAGATATAAACAAAAGTTGTAAAGGGGGAAGTGGATATAAAAAACAGCTTTTAGGTTTTTTTTTTATCTCACAGTATTAGTAACTGAGATAGTAAAATTATAGAAAAATGTCAGATACATTTTATTGTAAGCAAATCATTTTGTTTTCAGATTGAACTCTTGATTCAACTGTCTTATGAAAGAGCAAATCATAATTCTATTTATATTTAGTAGATAATCTGAGATAAAACGTTAAAAAAAGTTTCTTCATTGTACATCTTAGGAAACTGAAAAATGTTTTTCCCTGGGGCCATTGTATAATAAAACGATAGGTTCAGAACTTAGGAACCAGTTTTAAAAATTATACAGATACATAAAAATCTGGAACCAAGGTTGTTGATTAGTAATTAGTAAATAGTATTAACCAATGATGATTGGCAGCATATCAATTTATTAGAACAATAGGTAGTACTGAAAGTTTCTTAGCAGTCTGTTATTTCAGTTGTCTTAGATTTCTTGCTCTTTTTAGTGAAAGTATCTCATTTTCTGAGCTACAGCTACTACTACTTTAAAGGAGGAATAGTGATGACTCAGCCAACCTACTTGATTATATTTGTTCCCAGGAACTACTGGGCTATTCTTTAAAACTCATTCTATGAATAGGAATGTCAGCATTTGAAACTCAAAACCTATCATTTTTCATGTCCCATTCCAAGGACTCGATGTCAGAATCCCTCACTCTTGAGGTAGAACCTTACTACTATGTAGTCGTTGGCTGGCTGAAACTTAGACCATGCTGGCCTCAACTTCCTGGGTGATCCCCCTGCCTTGTATGTGCTAGTATTACAGGCTTCTACTATGCTATGTGGATCAATCAGAGTTTTTTTTTTGTTGTTGTTTATTTCAAATTTTTTGTTTGGTTGGTTTTTTTGTTCCTGTTTTTATTTTTTCGAGACAGGGTTTCTCTGTGTAGCTTTGGAGCCTATCCTGGCACTCACTCTGTAGACCAGGCTGACCTCGAATTCACAGAGATCTGCCTTTCTCTGCCTGCTGGGATTCAAGGCATGCCCCACCAACGCCCTGCCGTTATTTCAAAAATTTGTATATTTGCCCTTTCTGTTTTGAGTCCTGCTTTAGAAGCTGGCTGACACCACTAGGGATGAATTAACTTCTAGTTAGTTCATAGCATATGGTTCAAAATGAGAGCAGGAGTGGGAGCAAGAGGGGAGCAGGTTTGAGAGAGAAGCTTTAAGTATTTTAAAAGGAAGTGGGATGCAGACCTGGTTTTTACTAGTGGTCCAGATGCTTTATATATGCAAGACTTGTTCTGGCATCTTCTGTTTTGTTCCTTAGTCTCCCTAACATTTAATCAGAGTGGTGAGCACTATGGGAAGAGAAGATAAAGTGTTAGATGCAGTGTACAGCCAACATTCTCTCTATGCTCTCTGCCTTCCTCTGCCTTCACCTTAATTGCCACTCACAAGCATCTAAATTTGTCCTCTCAACTTTGGATGACGTAGGGAATTATTAAAATATAAATAGTTGACTTTGTTTAATATGTCTAATCTATAGTCTACTATAATGCTTAACTGGGCTTTCCTCATATCTTCCCTTGTTCTAAGTTCATACACTTCAACTTTTGTAATATAGTTTCTTAGTTACTCCTTCTAAAAATCTTTGGGTATATTTTACCCCTTATTGCCTGTCATGTTTATTTTCCCCCTGCTCTGTTTTGTTTCTCTCTTATGATTTACAGCTACTTTTCAGGGTTGGCCCTAGTGGAACACAGATATTATTAGTAATGACAATCAGGGTGGTGGTGCCATCCCAGGACTCAGGAGGCAGAGACAGGTGGATCTCAGTGAGTTCAAGGCCAGCCTGGTTTACAAAGTGAATTCCAGTACAGCCAGGACAACACAGAAAAACTCTGTCTTGAAAAAAAAAGAAAGAAAAAAGTCAGTGACACAGTACTTCTCCCTATAGGTGGGGCACGAGTAAGCCTTGATTTAGTAATGAATAGTTATTTATGTTCTGAACACCAGTGCACCTCAGATGTGTGTGTCTGGGAAAAAGCTGGTGTAAAATTTTGTGGTTTACTGTAGCCAAAGTGTAACACAGATAATATGACCAGAGCTAAAATTATGCTCAAGAACATTTCATTTTTATTTCTGGTTCAGGAGCCCTTCATATTACTACAGGGAAAAAATATATAAGGAATTTAGACCTGTACAAGTACAGCCTTTAAGTGGTCACTTCAGGGTTGATGAAATTTTTTTTCATTTAATGCATCTTCGGCAGCTAAATATGTAGCCTGGATTAATAAAGGATGCTGAATCACATCTTATCAAATATTATGAATAGGTATTTTTCCCTCAAATAAAGGCCAGTTTTTTTTGTTTGTGTTTTTGTTTTTAAAGACCATTCAAGCCATAGTTATAACTAAAGTTTGTAAACATGATCTTAAAGTAATAGTTTTTCTGTATTGACTATAGGTTATACTCAACTAGGAATGTATTTATGAAAATGAGCAACAAAGTGGAGAGCTGGTTGGTGGGTAAAGTGCTGGCTGCTACATTCATGAAGACATTCATTTGGATTCCCAATACAGAAAAGCCAAGTGTGGTGATGTGCATCTGTAACTGAAGTGCTAGGGATAGGTTGAAGAAAGGAAGGTCCCTAAAGCTCATATTATAGAACTGTAGCCAATCAGTGAGCTCCAGGCCCAGTGTGAGGCCCTGTCTCAAAAATTAACAGAGAAAACCATACAGAAAGACACCTAACAGTAGCACCTGGCCTTTACATGACTGTGTGTATACATACACACAAACACATACTACATGCACACCAAAAAAGAAAAAAAAAACAAAAATAAATTATGTCTTTGAGGTTAGTACCAGTTTGTTTATTTTGCAGGGCTCAAGATTGAACCGGGCTTCATATGCATTACGCCAGTGCTGTTTCACTGAGTTGTATTCCCAATTCTCTCTGCCCACTTTTTCTGCTCCCACTATATTCTTATATAAAGCCAAGGAGGATGGCAGACTGGACGTATCCCTACCAAATAAACTACAAAAGGTCTGAATACATACAGTAACCTCTCCTGGTCTTGTGATACTTTTTTTAGTATTGTCAAAATTATGTTCTTATCTACAAGTGTCCTTGGGCAGACAATGGTATACTTGCATGCCTGTGTGTTGATGAATATGTACAGTTCTCTTTCCCAATGAAAATAAGAAAAAGTTAAAAATTGTGTTTTCCCCTGATCTCTTTCTCTGTAAATGTTGGCACTCCTCCATTTCCCATTGACTTAATGTTCAAGTTTTTCTGTTCACTGTTTTTCTTGGGTGACATTGAAAATTTTTGCCATCTGATGAAGACAGATGTATTTTCAAATAAAAATGTCTGAAGCATTTGTTCTTCCTACTATTCCTTTCCTTGGCAGAATATTCATATAGTTGATAAATAGTTTGCTTTCTTTAAATACCTTTTCTTATAATCTCATAGCATGTTTCATGGATATTTTAACCTAGTTTTATGGTCTTTCACGAAATAAGGTATTTTCTAAATATGTTGAACTTAATTTAACTGAACTAAACAGTTGTCCAATGTGCCTTTAAAATTATGATGATTTCTTGCATTTTTAGGGTAACAGTTTTATTCTAAAAGATTCCAAAGCACACACAGAGAATGGTTACAAATTATATGGTGAAGCAGTCACCATTATAGAGTGAAGCATGGCAGCTGTTTAACAGCTCATCTGACACTACATAGCAGGTTAGGAGAAGATGTGAAAAATAATACTGGATTCACTTGAAAAAGTTGCTAGGGGAGGTGAAGTGAGCAGAATGTAATTACCTAAGTTGGAATTGATCCAGTAAGGCTAACACCTTCAGTCTCAGAAGAGAACACTCTGGGACTTTAATAACCATGTACTTGTCTATGCAACTGAACTGTGAAGGTGCATCTGTCTTCTTCAAACCATCAACCTGTGCCCTAAGTCACATTCTAATTGAGATGGGAAAAAAGAAGAAAAGAAGAACTCTCTCTCTCTCTCTCTCTCTCTCTCTCTCTCTCTCTCTCTCTCTCTCTCTCTCTCTCTCTCTCTCTCTCTCTCTCTCTCTGCTCTGTGTGTGTGTGTGTGTGTGTGTGTGTGTGTGTGTGTGTGTGTGTGTGTGTGTATGTTTGTTGTGGAGATGTGCATGTGGAGTCTGATGCTTCTCTTCATAAGCTGTACCCCCTCTCATATTTGGGGGAAGGACCTAATTGTTTTAAGAGTACTTGTTGCTCTTGCAGAGGATCAGGGTTCAGTTTTTTGTACCCTTAGTCTGGGCTGACCTCAGACATGCTACCAACAGGCACTCACATGTACCCTTAAAGTAGAATAAAACCTTTAACAAAATAGTGATATAGTCTGTCAAACTTAAACTTGTCAGACTTCAGAGCTTTTGCTCTTAGTAGATACATGCCACAGTCACATGATAATGAATCTTGCTTATATATTTATTTTTAGTACTTGTTTCAATAAAACTTAGTAACTATGATGTTCCAATGATTTAAAGCAAAGCTGAAAGGGAAATTTAAAAATGTTTCTAGTAGTAGGGTAGTATATGGATAATGTGTGCATTCTTTTCTGATCTAAGCTTGCTTCAGATGGAAATGTTATAACTTATAGATAGTTTCCTTGTCCTGTTTATTTAAGTCTATATTGTTGAATATAAACTCTTTTTTTTTCTCTTTTTTTATTAAATTATTAATATTTTCACATGTACTTTCCCTCTCCCTCTCCCTCCCCCCACCCCCATTCCTTCTCCCCCACCTCCAACCTACCCCCCACCCCATCCACCCGCCACTCCCCAGGCAGGGTAGGGCCCCCAACCAGGGCTCCACCAAGTCCACCAAATCTTCCTGTGCTGGGCCTAGGCCCCTCCCCATGTGTTCAGAGACAGAGCGAATCCCTTCAAGTGGGATGGGCTCTCGAAGTCCCTCCCACCCACCAGGGCAAAACGCCAGTCCACCTCCAGAGGCTCCCAGGAGTGCAGGGGCCTCCCCATTGGCATCCATGATCAGGGGGCTGGATTAGTCCTGTACTGTCCTCCCAAAGAGCATCTGGGGTCGATATGCTTTCCCTTTTTCAGGCCAACTGTTTCTGTGGGTTTCTCCAACCAGGTACAGACCCCTTCGTTCTTCATTCCTCCCTCTCTTCAACTGAGTTCCAGATTTCAGCTCAGTGTATTTCTGTGGATGTCTGTCTCTGCTCTCATCAGCCACTGGATGAGGACTCTAGAATAGCATAGAGGGTATTCATCAATCTCATTCTAGGGGAAGGGTTTCTAGGCCAACTTCTCCTCCACTGCCCAGACTGTCAGATCGTGTCATCCTTATAGGTCTCTGGAGATCTTCCTAGTTCCAGATCTCTTCTCGGACCTATAGTGACTCCCTCTGGTATGGTATCTCTCATCCTGCTCTCTCTCCTCTATTCTTCCCCCAACTCAATATATCTGCTCCTCCATTTCTTCTCCTCTACTCTTCATCTTGTGCTCTTATTGTGGCAGCACCCACTTCCCTACCCTCATGCTCTCAATTAGCTCGGGAGTTCATGCCATTTCCCATTCCTGGGGTCCATTTATCCCTTAGAGTCATTCATGATTTCTAGTTTCCTTGGGGTAGAGGATTATAGGCTGGTAAACCTTTGCTCTATGTCTAAAAATCATATATGAGTGAGTACATACCATGTTTGTCTTTTTGTGATTGGGTTACCTCACTCAGGATGGTTTCTTCTAGTTCCATCCATTTGCCTGCGAATTTCAAGATTCCATTGCTTTTTTCTGCTGAGTAGTACTCCATTGTATAAATGTACCACATTTTCTCTTTCCATTCTTCAGTTGAGGGGCATCTAGGTTGTTTCCAGGTTCTGGCTATTACAAACAATGCTGCTATGAACATGGTTGAACATATGTCCTTGTTGTATGGACAAGCAGTATTTGGGTATATACCCAAGAGAGGAATGGCTGGATCTTGAGGTAGATTGATTCCCATTTTTCTGAGCAACCGCCATACTGATTTCCAAAGTGGTCTTACAAGTTCACACTCCCACCAGCAATGGAGGAGTGTTCCTTCTTCTCCACAACCTCTCCAGCATAGGTTGTCATTGGTATTTTTGATTTTAGCCATTCTGACAGGTGTGAGGTGGTATCTCAGAGTTGTTTTGAGTTGCATTTCTCTGATGGCCAAGGATTTTGAGCACTTTCTTAAGTGTCTTTCAGCCATTTCAGATTCCTCTGTTGAAAAATCTCTGTTTAGTTCTGCACCCCACTTTTTAATTTCATTGTATGGTGTTTTGGTGGCTAGCTTCTTGAGCTCCTTGTATATTTTGGAAATCAGTCCTCTGTCAGATGTGGGGCTGGTGAAGATTTTTTCCCATTCTGTGGGTGGTCGTTTTGTCTTACTGACTGTGTCCTTTGCCTTACAGAAGCTTCTCAGTTTCAGGAGGTCCCATTTATTAATTGCAGACCTCAGTGTCTGTGCTTCTGGCGTGATGTTCAGGAATCGTTCTCCTGTGCCAATTTGTTCAAGGGTTGTTCCCACTTTCTCTTCTAAAAGATTCAGTGTGGCTGGGTTTATGGAGAGATCTTTGATCCATTTGCACTTAAGTTTCGTGCATGGTGACAAGTATGGATCTATCTGCAATTTTCTGCATGTCGAATCCAATTGTGCCAGCACCATTTGTTGAAGATGCTATCTTTTTTCCATTGTATGGATTTAGCACCTTTGTCAAAAATAAGGTGTTCGTAGGTGCGTGGGTTAATATCTGGGTCTTCAATTCGATTCCATTGGTCTATCTGTCTATTCTTGTGCCAATACCAAGCTGTTTTCAGAACTATGGCTCTATAGTAGAGCTTGAAGTCAGGGATGGTGATGCCTCCAGAAGATCTTTTATTGTAAAGAGTTGTTTTGGCTATCCTGGGTTTTTTATTTTTCCATATAAAGTTGAGTATTGTTCTTTCAATGTCTGTGAAAAACTGTGTTGGGATTTTGATGGGGATTGCATTAAATCTGTAGATTGCTTTTGGTAGAATTGCCATTTTTACTATGTTAATTCTGCCTATCCAAGAGCATGGGAGATCTTTCCACTTTCTGGTATCTTCTTTAATTTCTTTCTTTAAAGTCTCAAAGTTCTTATTGTACAGGTCTTTCACTTTTTTGGTTAGTGTTACCCCCAGATATTTTATGTTGCTTGTGGATATTGTGAAAGGTGATGTTTCCATGATTTCTTTCTCATTGAGTTTATCATCTGTATACAGTAGGGCTACAGATTTTTTTGAGTTAATTTTGTATCCTGCTACCTTGCTGAAGGTGTTTATCAGCTGTAGGAGTTTCCTGGTAGAGTTTTTCGGGTCACTTATGTAGACTATCATGTCATCTGCAAATAGTGAAAGTTTGACTTCGTCCTTTCCAATTTGTATCCCTTTGATATCCTGATCTTGTCTTATTGCTCTAGCTAGAACTTCAAGAACAATATTGAAGAGATATGGAGAGAGTGGACATCCTTGTCTTGTTCCTGATTTTAGAGGAAATGCTTTGAGTTTCTCTCCATTTAGTTTGATGTTGGCTATTGGTTTGGTGTATATCGCATTTATCATGTTTAGATATGTTCCTGTTATTCCTGTTCTCTCCAAGATCTTTGTCATGAAGGGATGTTGGATTTTGTCAAAGGCCTTTTCAGCATCTAGTGAGATGATCATGTGGTTTTTCTTTTTCAGTTTGTTTATATGGTGGATTACATTGATGGTTTTTCGTATATTGAACCATCCTTGCATCCCTGGGATGAAGCCCACTTGATCGTGGTGGATGATTTTTCTGATATGTTCTTGGATTCGATTAGCCAATATTTTATTGAGTATTTTAGCATCAATGTTCATGAGAGATATTGGTCTGTAGTTCTCTTTCTTATTCTTATCTTTGTGTGGCTTGGGTATCAAAGTGATTGTAGCCTCATAGAAGGAGTTTGGCAATATCCCATCTGCTTCTATTGTGCGGAACAGTTTGAGGAGTATTGGTATCAGCTCTTGTTTGAATTTCTGGTAGAATTCTGCAGTGAAGCCATCTGGTCCTGGGCTTTTTTTGGTTGGGAGGCTTTTGATGACTGCTTCTATTTCATTAGGGGTTATGGGTCGATTTAAATTGTTTATCTGATCTTGATTTAATTTTGGTAAGTGATATTTATCCAGGAAACTGTCCATTTCCATTAGATTTTCGAATTTTGTGGAGTACAGATTTTCAAAGTATGACCTAAAGATTCTCTGGATTTCCACAGTGTCCGTTGTTATATCCCCCTTTTCGTTTCTGATTTTGTTAATTAGTGTGCTCTCTCTCTGCCTTTTGGTTAGTTTGGCTAGAGGTTTGTCTATCTTGTTGATCTTCTCAAAGAACCAACTCTTTGTTTCATTGATTCTTTGTAATGTTTTCCTAGTTTCTACTTTATTGATTTCAGCTCTCAGGTTGATTATTTCCTGGCGTCTACTCCTCCTTGGTGAGTTTGCTTCTTTTTGCTCTAGTGTTTTCAGTTGTTCTGTCAGTTCTCTAATGTGACTTTTTTCTAGTTTCTTCATGTGGGCACTTAGTGCTATGAACTTCCCTCTTAGGACTGCTTTCAGAGTGTCCCATAAGTTTGGGTATGTTGTGTCTGCATTTTCATTAGAATCTAGGAAGTCTTTAATTTGTTTTTTTATTTCTTCCTCAACCCAGGAATGGTGCAATTGGGTGTTATTCATTTTCCAAAAGTTTGCAGGTTTCCTGCCATTTGTATTGTTGCTGAATTCTAGCTTTAATGCATGGTGGTCTGATAAGATACAGGGGGTTATTTCAATTCTTCTGTAATTGTGGAGGTTTGCTTTGTTGCCTACTATGTGGTCAATTTTGGAGAAGGTGCCATGTGGTGCTGAGAAGAAGGTATATTCTCTTGAGTTTGGATGGAATGCTCTATAGATATCCGTTAACCCCAGTTGGGCCATGACTTCTTTCAGATCCTCTGTTTCTTTGTTAAGTTTTTGTCTGGTGGTCCTGTCTAGTGGTGTAAGGGGGGTGTTGAAGTCTCCTACTATAAGTGTGTGTGGTTTTATGTGTGGTTTGAGCTTTAGTAATGTTTCTTTCACAAATGTGGGTGCCTTCGTATTTGGAGCATAGATGTTCAGGATTGAGATTTCATCTTGATGGACTTTTCCTGTGATGAGTATGAAATGCCCTTCTTCATCTCTTTTGATTGATTTTAGTTTAAAGTCCATTTTGTTAGATATTAGGATTGCTACACCTGCTTGTTTCTTGAGGCCATTTGATTGGAAAATCTTTTCCCATCCTTTTACTCTGAGGTATCGCCTGTCTTTGAAGTTGAGGTGTGTTTCTTGTAAACAGCAGAAAGATGGATTCTGTCTTCGTATCCATTCTGTTAGCCTATATCTTTTTACGGGTAAGTTAAGGCCATTGACATTTAGGGATATTAATGTCCATTGTTCGTTGGTTCTTGTTTGGTTTGGATTTATTGTTGGTGGTGTCATTGTGTGTGGATTTTGCTCTCCTGCTTCTTTTTGTGTTTGGCAATATTAGATTATCTATTGCCTGTGTTTTTGTGCATGTAGTTATGTTCCTTGGGTTGGAGTTTTCCTTCCAGAACCTTCTGTAGTGCTGGATTTGTGGATATGTATTGTTTAAATCTGTTTTTGTCATGGAAAATCTTGTTTTCTCCATCTATAGTGATTGAAAGTTTTGCTGGGTACAGTAGTCTGGGTTGACATCCATGCTCCCTTAGTGCTTGTAGTGTATCTATCCAAGACCTTCTGGCTTTCATAGTTTCCATTGAGAAGTCGGGTGTGATTCTGATTGGTTTGCCTTTATATGTTACTTGGCCTTTTTCCTTTGCAGCTCTTAATATTTTTTCTTTATTCTGTAGATTTGGAGTTTTGATTATTATGTGTCGGGGGGACTTCTTTTTGTGGTCCAGTCTGTTTGGTGTCCTATAAGCTTCTTGTACTTTCATAGGCATATCCTTCTGTAGGTTGGGGAAGTTTTCTTCTATGATTTTGTTGAATATGTTTTCTGTACCTTTGAGCAGTGTTTCTTCACCTTCTTCTACACCTATTATTCTTAGGTTTGGTCTTTTCACGGTGTCCCATATTTCCTGTATATTTTGTGTTAGGGATTTGTTGGTCTTGAGGTTTTCTTTGGTTGATGAATGTATATCCTCTAGCGAGTCTTCAATAGCTGAGATTCTCTCTTCTGTCTCTTGAATTCTATTAGTTATACTCACATCTTTAGATCCTGATCGTTTATCCAACCTTTCCATTTCCAGCATCGCTTCATTCTGTGTTTTCTTTAATGTGTCTAATTCAGCTTTCATGTTTTGAACTGTTTCAAGAGCTTCCTTCACTTGTTTGGTTGTTTTATCTTGGGTTTCTTTAGCTTCTTTAAGAGATTTGTTTATTTCTTGAATATTTTGGTTTGTCTTTTCCTCCATATCGTGTAATTTTTTGCTTACTTTTTCTTCTATTTCTTTAAGGGATTTTCTTGTTTCCTCTTTGAAGGTCTCTATCATCC